>NC_048894.1:120746652-120801501 GCF_011077185.1 Oxyura jamaicensis | reverse complement strand
AAAGAAAGAAAGAAAGAAAGAAAGAAAGAAAGAAAGAAAGAAAGAAAGAAAGAAAGAAAGAAAGAAAGAAAGAAAGAAAGAAAGAAAGAAAGAAAGAAAGAAAGAAAGAAAGAAAGAGAAAGAGAGAAAAAAGAAAGGGGAAAACTTCAGGTTAATTCCTTTTTGTATTGTTGCAGTTTTACACTCGAGGTTGATTGATTTGGCCACAAACTCAAAGATGAGTTCCATTTTCTCATACTGGTTATTTGCAGTCTATATGTTAAAAGAGAAAGGGAGTCATATTACTTTATGTTACCACATCAACATTTATCTCTCATTAGAGAAATTATTCAAACATTAATTATTATGGAAATATCGCTTTTATGGGAAGGTTATCAGAAACAGTAATTGGAGCATGCTTCATGCCATAAATTTAGTACATTGTGAATGAGTAGTTACATATATTAACCTTTAAAAGAATCATTACTACTTAGCAATAACAGAGTAGGTGCAGGACATGTTGAGTGAATTAATGTAGAAGTGGGAAGAGTTGATACTCAAGACAAAGGTCACTTATCCCAGTCAGTTTCTAATCCCCAGAAAGTACCCTGTGTCGAGACTGTTAATATAATTATCATATTTTAAAAGATACAAGAATGATTTTCACTTTTGGTTTAAGTAAATCTTGCATCTTGAACATGTTGAAGAATAGATCTGTGGTCTCACGTAACGACACTGTCAAGTTTTCTTTTTTTTTTTTTTATATTTGTGTACTGCTGGATAGAGCTGGCTGAATCCTAGCTGATGTTTAAGGCACCTGTGTATTACATTCAAAGACTCGCACCATTTTGGAATGGCAAATATATGTTTGCCTAAAGGATGCAAAGCATTTGAGTAAGAATCAATAACCAGTTCTGATCCAGAGATCATCTTTGATGTTTTGCAGATGAGTTCTGAGAGTTCATTGCTAAACATCTGAACAGTGGGAATCAATAAATGTAGAAAGAGAAATGTAACAAGTATCAGTCATTATTTAAATTAACGAAGATGGTACAGAGGATTATGCAACCTCTAGGAAAACAACAACAACAAAACTTGTAAACAACCAGATAACATGAAAGCAGAGAAATTGATCTTCAATGAATACACACAATACCTGGTACACTGGTTCTGGCTGAGACAGAACTTCCTTCATAGAGACTCTTATGGTGCTATTTTCGGATTTTTGATGAAAATAGTGTTGATAACACACTAATGTTTCACCTGTTGCAGAGCAGTGCTCACACAGAACCAAGGCCTTTCCAGCTCCCGGTGCTGCCCTGCCAGTGAGAAGGCTGGGGGTGCACCAGGAGCTGGGAGGGGACACAGCCAGGGCAGCTGGCCCAGGCCTGCCAAAGGGATGTTCCATATCGTAGGGCATCATGCTCAGCAATAAAGGCTGGGGTAAAGCAGGATGAATGGGGGATTGTTTGGAGTGATGGAATTTGTCTTTCCAATAAACCATTATGTTTGCTGAGCCCTGCTCTCCCAGTAGAATCTGAACACCTGCCTACCAATGGGAAGCAGTGAATAGATTCCTTACTTTGCTTTGTTTGTGTGAAGCTTTTGACCTACCTATTAAAGTCTCTTTATCTCAGCCCATGAGATTTATCACTTTTACCTTTGCAGTTCTCTCAACCATCCTGCTCCAGGGGAGTGAGAAAGCAGCTGTGTGGTGCTGAGCTGTCTCACAATGCTGTATCAAAGGCCTATTGAAAACAATGCCAATTTTATAACATCATTGCATAAATAAAGCTTTATGGTAAATATCATAATCCCTGCTGATGACTTTTGTCTATGAAAGAGCTTAGCAAACACTGGAAAGGTCCATGGTAAGACAAGGTAAAAATAAGGTATGAGGAGGATTAAACATATTTCAAAAGGAAAAGCGACAACTAAAAGAGGTAATGTGATAAGTATATAAAATAACAAATGATATAAAGAAAAACAGACATTTAATTCTAGTCTGTCCTTTAAATTATCAAAAAGACAAGAAATAACTTATCGATACTGAAAGTCAACAGACATAAAATAGCACAAGCACTCCATGTTATACCATCTACAATTAACCTGTGATGCTCACTGCCACAGGGTACTACTGAAGGAGGGAGCCTAGTAAATTCCAGGAAAGAGCTCAGCCTGAGATGACAGCTTGATAAGGAGTATCAATCCTTGGGCTTCAGGGCCCAAGCCAGGGCCAGCTGGGTCTCAGGGAAAAGTTTCCATTTTGTGGCCCAATACAGAAGGGAGCTGGAGTGCTAGGGATGAGCTACGGTCAAAGGGCGAATGTTACACCAGGAAAACTGTTGCTTTGTAATGGTGTCATGGATTTTGTCTCAGATTTTACAAATCTGGAGGATGTGATATAATATTTTCTGGGAAATGCTGTATTAAAATGTCAGTATTGCCTGTTTAGAATTTGTGTGATTCATATTTCCATAAATGACTAGAAAGACAGGAATACTTTCAGCTTTTTATTTATCTCAGGCAGTTGACCAACTGAATGGTACTCTGGATTTTGCATCAAAAGCAATTAGCTGTCTATCATAAGTTACACTGAGTTTGCGTCTTCTAATCCAAAAGCAAAATATATATATATATATATATTAAAATATTCTAGATTAGTGGTTAAAAGGAAGATGAGGCCTTGGGTATTGTAAATTATATTTTCAGCTCTGAGTCAGAACTTCTGTGCGAATTCAGAGAAGTTATTTAATTTCTATTCATCTAAACTTCTCAACACCTGCAAAATGGATCTGCCTAATGAAGATGCTGTGACATTAAATCATTAAGTGCATTCTGTGTTCCAGACATGGAAAAAATAATATGTAAATGCAGAGTGTTATTACTGAGCTTTGTTCTGAAGCTCCTACAAATGAGTCAGATTTCTCTGGCTGTCACCTCGCATCAAATAAATGTAATTATATAGTGACATCATAGCTAAGAACGTTTATCTGAGTGAAATTCCCTTAGAGAGTTGTCACCTGGCTTCCCAGATAGTTCAGCATACTTAGCCAGGTTTATAGCAGGAATTACAGTGGACAGTTCCTTGAAGTCCCAGTTTTGTTTGGGTTTCATACACTCTCATTTCGCTCTCTCTTATGCCGTCTCAGGCCGTCTACCAGCAGTTCTCAGGAATCACTGGGCCAGTCAGGAGGTGTTTTTCTCACATTGCACAAGGCAGCACCATGGATGCTCGGTCTGTTCAGCCCAGGAGCTGCATTCCCACCCTGTCTTCCCTTTTCTATCAATATCCAACACAGCTCGATAATTGTGAGGAGTATTAGGTTGATGATTTTAACAGGGTGCATCAAGCTAAGGTGTTCTGCAACATATCTGCTCCCAACTACAGAAAAGGGAATTGAAATAGTACTCCTCTGTGTTCCTCAGCAGATTTGGTTATGCCTTGTTGCTGTGCCTTCAGAGTCTGTACTATTTCTCTTTAAAGAGAATTCTTTGCCACCATTGCAGGTGCTGGATGGTGCTGGAGGGTGCATTTGGGCAGCCAAGAGGAGGCTAACGGGCTAGGGATTACAGCTGGGAGCCAATTTACTTCTGTCTGCCCAGGCTTGCTGCAGGGGAAAAGACAGGATGAAGGTTGCGTGAAAGAGATGATTGGAATAAATGCTCCCAGCAACAGTACCAATGGGAACAGATTGTGTAGAAAGTACAAACACAGGGACACTTCAGGCAATGTGTACGGTGACGTTATGCCTGCAACTGCAGAGCACTGTGCTGTTCTCTGTGAGCAACGCCACCTCCTTGTGCCCTGGATCAGGCCCAGCAGAAGGATCTCTCCTGCAACTAATGAAAGAAATAACAAAATACACTGAAAACAACACATGTACAAACTGCCTCCTGCTTGTGGCAAATGTTATGATCCAAGGAATAGTGTTTTCTTTTTTTCTAGGTTCCTGTTTTTGTTTCTGTAAAAATGAATTAAAGAACCTCTTACACATCAGTGAAGTTACTGGGAATTGCAGGCACTCTGACTTGTGAAAGAGGTGCCAGATGTAAGCACCAGTTATGAAATTTTGTCCCCAGTGCCACTTGCAAGCTCCCTGGTTGATGGCCACAGAGTCATGTATGTCCTGTCTAACACAACAGAGTCAAAACAGAGGAATCCCAGCATGACCTCCCTGTTTAACATGTTTCAGCCTCAGCCTGAACAGTGCTGCTACTGGGGGAAAATAGTTCATCTCCTCATAAAGCTCAGGTGCTGAGAGAGCTGGAAGTGTTGTTGGTGTTATGAAGTGGAGGACAGAATAGATACTCTCATCTATTTCACACAGCTGACAAACACTAATGTCCTTCAGCCTCTCCCCAGCTGGCCCAGGTTCAGATGACCAACACAGTAATGAAAGTCTCCATATCCTATTAGCAGCTCTCAGGCCAGCCATAGTTCATTGAAGAAATGTCTGCTCTGAGCAGAGATGGATGGCTTCCTCTGTAATGAAAACGGAGTGAGAAGGAAGACGGCATGAGGAAGACCTGTTTCTATTTCATCCCTGTGCAGTGGGGGATGGCACTTTGGGGAGAGGGGGAGTTTTGTTAAGTATCTGGTACCTTTGTTTCATATAACAAAGGAAAGACAAATGGTAACACATTCATAATTCTAGCACCAGTTTTGACATAATAGGACAAAATGGTGCCTGAGGATTCCTGTGTACCAAGCAGATGGGCCATCCATTATTTCCCTTTAGGTCAGGGGTCATCCTAAAACGAGAGTCAGCAATCATTTTGCAGGGTATAACAAAACCATTTTTTTTGCCTGCTTCTTAATCCCAGAAAGCACTACTGTCCTCTACTTTTGTCCACATACATTATCATTTTTGTCTATTATCTGTGTCCCCAGAGACCTAATAGTCTTTTCTTCAGTGTGGCTTGATCTGGAGCAGCTGTAAGCTTTGCTGCAGGCAGTGTCTGACAACCGCTTGCCTCTTGGTCAGTGTCAGTTCCCTGGGGGAGGGCAGGCATTCACTTCATTATTAGAAGCGTGGAAAAAATCCTATATTCATTTAGATCCAGAATAAATACGTAATATTTGGAACAAAGGACCCATGTTCCAGTCCAGCTGGCAGTGCTTTTACCATTGCCATTCTTCAAGGCCAGCTCCTGCTTAACGCATGCATTAAGGTCATTTATTTAAAAATAATGGAATGTGCTGCAAAAGCCCTTTTTTCCTCTGTCAGTCTAAATTTCACCTTCCAGCATCTCTCATTGATCCTGAAGCACTAAGGGCTTGTGTGAAACAGCACTTCTGTAAAAATAAAGATTGTTCAATTACAGTACTTGGGAGAAGAGAGCAATAACAAAGAACAAATCCAGTGTTTTGTTGTGTTTTTTTTTTTTTAAAAAAAAAAAAAAAAAAAAAAGAAAAAAAAAAAAACAGGCCCGAGTCTCATTCTGTCATACAGCGTTATGCTCTTACTCAGGTGTAAGGTGAATGTGAATTTTGTCAATAGATTACATCCTCCATTACTGAGGTAAAAATGGATGTCAATAAAAGGCTTTATTGCTAGCTTACTGCAGGACATCCTAGTACTTTACATGATTACCCAAGGCAAGAAGGTGCCCTTCAAACCCATTCACATGCTTTTTGCTGCAGTTGCCCCACATAGTTGTTTATGTTCCCTTCTATTTGAGGTACAGAAGAAACGTGCTCTGAACCACATGG
This sequence comes from Oxyura jamaicensis, assembly GCF_011077185.1. Taxonomy (NCBI): domain Eukaryota; kingdom Metazoa; phylum Chordata; class Aves; order Anseriformes; family Anatidae; genus Oxyura; species Oxyura jamaicensis. The sequence goes on along the minus strand of NC_048894.1, from coordinate 120,795,806 downwards.
CTCCTCTTTGTTCCAAGAAGGAGCTAGCCCTGAAAAGGTGTAGCTTTGCAAAGATATAGGCCCTGTTCATCTTACTGGACATGACCACTTGCTGCAACAGGGCAAGGATTTCACTGGTAATATACAGCTACTATTTAAGTCAGATGGACTCCAGACTTAGTGGACTCCAAGGTGAAGGAGCACCTTTCTCCCAAGACTGCATAAAAAGGCTAACCAAGATTAAAGTGAAATGTACTTCAAGGGTAAAATCAAAGGTCTGTGCATCCTTTGATATTGACTACTGAAAATTCTGGCTGAGGTTCATTTGAAGCAATGGTAGCATCTAAAACCTAAACATGAATTCTCAGTCAACAATCTTAGAAGGCTGAATTATCCTTATCCTTATCCTTATCTTAATTTAGGTTGGAATAAAACCACATCTGTGACATTTTATTTTACCTGGCCAACATTAACATGTTTTTTTTTTTTTTTTTTTTTTTTTTTTTTTTTTGAGAGACCTTGTGAAATAAAATAATCCCACTGTAGGAAGGTTGTTTTTACTATGCTAGTATTTTTAATAGAATTTCTATCAATGTGCTAAGTATTTTCCATCATGGAGTTCTCCTCTCTATTTTATTATAAGTTGAGAATGGCTAGGGTCTGAGAAGAGGATGCACGTGCAAAGAGGTCAAGAAAGCAATGTGAAAATGCTTCTGTGGAACCACCACTGTATTTCTTGTTCCTAGTCATTTTCCACATCACATATTACACTTGAGTTGATTTTTTTTTTCTTTTTCTTGGGCTTGGAGTAATGGAATGAGCCATTTTTCTAGTTCTCTGAAAAGACAAAAAGGAAATTATTGTGTTGCCCATCATACCATGAGTCAAAACAGTTACAAAATTAGTAAAGGCTACTAAAACTTTTTTGTCTAACATTGAATCATTCTAATAGTAACAATAGAAATGTTTAGAGTTCTACAGGAGTTATCCTTAAAAAATCATTACTAATTGAGGGCTTTCTCTGCCATTACAATGTCCAAAAAAATGAAACATATTTTGTGATTTATCACATATTTCCTGGTCAGATTCTGTGGACTTCAGCTTATTCTGATTGAGAAAGAAGAAGAGTATCCTTCCAGAGGACAAAATTTTGCATTGACAACCAATTAACACCACCAAGCTATTATCAAATCATAATCAAAGTTCCTAAATAAAAATTTCAGGTATACCTCCCCCATCTCTCCACCCCACTTTTAACTATTTCCAAGAAAACAAATCCCTACTGTTCTTCAGAAAAATGTGGCCTCTAAATGTGGGCCCAATATTTACATTGGCAATCAAGCAGCTGAAATACATTTGCTTAGTGTGACTCCTTGAAGACCTCCAAACAATGAAGTCCCCATCCTCTTTCAAACAACTTTTTAAGTCAGGCAGACTCAGTGCTTAAATCAACTTTGTGATTCTACTCGGAGGCTTCCAAAACTAGATTTTCTGTTGCTCACCGGTTTTTAACTTTTTTTGTTGTTGTTGTTTATGATGAAATATTCTGAAGATTCTGTGGGATCTAGTATTGATGGTCAGTTTAAATGTCCTGCATAGCAAACAACAGCAGGTGAAACAATTCTTTCAAGTCTAAGTTCCAAACCCTTTTAAAGACATTTTTAAGTAGATAACTTCAAGCTGCAAGGTGAGGATATCTAGGAAGAATTGAGACCAGGCTTGCTATGTCTTCATTTACAGCTGTTTTCCTTCACTGCACATACTTCACTCTAATTACTGTTAATAGGAGCTGGTTGTGCAGTCTGAGGAAGTCTGAATTAGTTCATTCAGCAGAGATGAAGATGTTTGTGCCTAAATAAAACCCTGCCATTCTGAATGCCCAGCACACAGTGCTAATTGGACTGCCACCTTGACAATATGGCAAGGGCATAGAGGGGAGGCAATTTTGTCTTTCTTTTGTACAGTCCATATGAAGGTCAAGACATGCAGCTGCATCACTCTGGGAAACACCAGAGTGGCTTCCTCCCCTCTTCCTGCTTCTGTCCTTCCTTACCTCTTCACCTTTCACTCTCAATAGCAAGAGAGGAGAAAAAAAATCATAAAAAATGAAAGTTGGAAAGGAAATATTTCAGTGGTCTTAACAGCTATGCATTTTTCCCCTGCGAGAAATAAAGCTTGTGCCAAAAAGCTGCAGCCCTGAATGTACCTGGGGCACATGTGGGTTCTTGTTTGTCAAGCTGGTTTCAGAGCTGAGGCTGTAACTGAACTACAGCAGAACCGTGCACCAGCAGAGCTGTAGGGGTTGTCAAGGTGGGTTGCTGTAGGAATGGGGAGAGGCTGAGGGCCTGCCTGGAGACAGTTCTTCTGGCTCAGAGCTGGCAGACAGCAAGTTACTATGCCATTGTAAGTCAATCATGTATCTAAGTCCTAATTTAATGCAATATTTAAGTCTTGTTTGGATATTTGTTTCAATCTCAGTTTTGTTTGTTTGTTTTATTTTTAGCTGGTGTATCAGCTAGGCTATGCCTACAAAACCTTGTGGTAAACAGGACAAAGAGCACTTATAAAAATCTTAGCTCTAGATTAACCAAACTGTTGTATGGTTTTGCCTGATATTAAATCAGTCATTTTGCTGGAAGGATAAGATCTAAGACAATATGTCTGTGCTTCCCTTGGAAACGTAGAATCACTCCACTAATGTGAAACTATGAAAAGCACCAGATCATTTTTTTTTATTTTTTTTTTCCAGCCTAACATGATATTGTCAATGTTACCTAGGAGTTCACCAGAATAATACACATATAATGCATTTACCTGTTTGTTGTTGTTTTCCAAAGAGATTTGCTTATTCCTTATCATTTCCCTCAGTCTCCTTCTCTCTTAATTTTTATGGAAGAAAATAAGCTTTTTTATCAGCAGTCCTATTTTTTCTTTGATAAGAGATTACCTATTGCTAATGTCTTGACTAAGTCCTTAATGAAAAAAAAAAAAATCTAATAAATCAGATGAAACTTATTACCAGAAGGGTAATAATGTTTTGTCTGGCTCCTCTGTAAACTGCTGACTTCCCATAATGTGAAATACTCCACTAATCTAAGTCCCTTTTCCCAACATGCCCTTCATTAGAAATAAATAACCAACTTTATATGAGTAACAAAGCATGCTGAGCATTTGGGAGAAAGTAGTCGTTATGTTTAAATGTCTCATTTCTTCACTTTTCATAGTTTTTGTGTTTTATACTGGCCTAAATAGGGGCCTCAAAACAAAGTCAGCCTTCCTTTAATCATATTTTCTTTAGCTCTGTGCAAAATATCCTGAAGAGGCACTGTCTCACCACCAGCTCTGAGGGCTGTCCTGAAGGTTGCATCTCTCACCCAGCCCCTACCAGTCACAACACACTGGCAGATCTGGTGCTTGCAGAACTTCCTCAATCCTGACTGGAAGTACCCTCTTAAACTCATGCTTCCACAGACCATGAGATATCCCATATTTATATATGCAAGAAGATTCCCTCCAGTTCCCTTGCTCAGGTTTTGGGCTGGAGGAAGGAGAGTGAGCTACATAAATGTGACCTTGCTTTCAGAGTCATGTGTGACCACTTGCTCTCAGGGTAGGAAAATGGCTTTGGCCCTGTTCAGTTTAATATGTACCTCTTCTAGGGACAAGAATACATGCGCTGAAATTACTGCTTTCTTGTCACCTATGTAATTCTCAGGGGGATCTACAGAGTTTTTAGCTTTCCTTCTTTCCATCCTCCTTCTATCATCCCAAAGTCACCTGCAGTTTACAGTCCTGTAACATACACAGAGATCCTGCCACCATCTGTGCATCCGTGCTGGCTCGACCAGCTCAGTGGGACCCAGGCTGCTGCCTGCTCTAGGCCATCTCTTTTTCTTTTTCTTTCTTTTGGTGAAGATTTTAAACTATATTTTGCTGGAGGCTGTATTACCAGGGAGAGTTTTTTTGATATTTTATCAGAAAAAAAAAATAAAGGCACAACCATAGCATCAACTTGAAATGTAGAAATTATCACTATAAAGTCTAAAGCAAAACAATTGTCCAATTTACCAGAACATTTTTTTTCCCCAGATGCCTTTATACTGGATTTTTCAGTTGTATACATACCACTGCTGAATTGAAATGTTCAAATAAAATTATTTCTCAGAAAATGGAAGTATGGATCTCTGTGCTGCACAATGAACTGATACCAGAATATAACGACTGATGTTGTCACCCCTATATTAATGATGCAGGCAGAAATGGCAGAAATAAACCACTTCATGGTTTATTATAATTAGGTAACTGGTTCTTTTTGCCTAAGTTGTATGGGCTGCTGCAGGGAAAGTTAACATCCCGGCCAGACCCAGTACAAAAGTCTACCTGAAATCTTATTGTCCTTATTTCATTTCTATTCAGAATGATAAATGTGCATGATTTAGTCTATAGCATCTGAGAAAGAAAGAAACACACAACGTGCCTGCAGTTTTGACATCCATGTAGCCTCCTTGGAGCTGGCATCTGCTTCAAGAAACACTGTGAAGAAAAGGGCAAAATTATGTGGTGAAATGTCATTATTTTGTAACCATTTTTGTAGTACCTGACCAAATTATTTTGGTAGCCAGTGACCTTAAGGAAAAATCCTGTATTTCAGAGAAGTCATTGCATACTATGTTTAGCCAACTCTGATTACTTACCCTTAATGAAATGAAACACTTTTCACCTAAAACGTATAACCTTCAGGAGTAAACTGGCCAGGTTCCATCTCCTTGCCATTCTCCTGCTGGTAAGAGGGGTGTGAATGGGTTTATTTCTACTTCAGATGTTGGCATAATTTAGGTCTCTGTACAGGAAAAGCAATAATCAAATGCCTGTATGTTCACAGACATGGCTTAAACAGAACAGCACATAAGCTGCACAAAAACTGTTCCCTGAAGTGCTAACTTTGCTCCTGTTTCTTCCCTGATATCAGTTAGTATGGAACAGAGTGATTTTTACATTATTCAGTGAAATGAAGAAGTGAATATTTTAAAAATAATGAGAAAGCCCTGATACTCAACAGACCTTCAAGCCCTGTACTGCTGCCAGAAGATGAACTAAGAGTATTTTCAAGGAGCTTCTCCACAGTTTTTTATTTGCCTTTGGTGTAAACATGCATCGGTTTTCCTCCACTTTTTCTTGATGAATTTGTAGTGGTGTGGAGCCTACCCACAGTACAGGTTAATGATGAGTAAAACAAGTATTTACTTCCCAATATCATCAAATCCATTTCAATATGGATATTTTGGCTGCATTTCTACATTCCCAGACCCAAATGGCCCTACACAACAGAAGTCTAGCCCCACCTCTGAATCAAATGAAGGTGCATGGAAGACCTTTTCCCTCTCCTGTGCCCTGTTTTTCATGCAAGCAGATGTTCAGCACGTGGTCTGAAGGGTACTGGAGGCACAAACTCCACCCAGGACCCTGACCTGGTCAGTTTGAAAAGGCCAGAACATGATGGGGACCTATCTCCTAAACTAGATCCAAACTTTATAGATTGATTCAATTCATCTGAAAGTTAGAAACCCCATACACTGCATGATTTTAGATTCTTTTCTGTTCCAGCATGTTTTATAGTAGAAAAGATTATGTGTATCGTCATATGCATTGTCATATTTTTAAGGTCATTTATCTTAAAAAAACACTTGAAGTTGTTGAGTAACACTCAAAAAAAGTAGGTTCTTAAGCTAAAGAGATCCTGTCAGCAGATAGGTCTTACCTGTCTACTGTCTCCATGCTCTGGCTTTTACAGTAACTCACCCAAGAAAAAGAAATTTCTGCCTCTCCTGTCACCAGCTGTGAATCCCCTGAGCTGCTACAGGCTAATCCACCTGCTCCACGTTTCTTCTCACCAGCTAGATGTACAAAACACCACTGGGAAAACCATGCTTTCATGCTACTGAAACCAGCAAACCAGAAGTAAAGCCAGGCACAGCTGCTGCCTTGAGAAGCCCCAGCCTGAACTCCAGGCTGAGCGCTCGTCTTAGCCACAGGCTGCAGAGCAAAGCAGAAGCAACAAAAGTGAATTGCTCAAGGGAGAGCAAAAGTTTGAACATGAGGCAAATGAAGCATGAAAAATGAAGCAGTGAACCAAACAATTATTCACCACTACAAGAAAATCCATTAAAGAAAAACAAAGCCATTTATAATAGCACAGCTGAGGGAGGTAGAGATGAAAGCGTGGAAAACAATCCCCCCTGAAAAGCTATCTTGAAATTCTCGGACTGAGGAAGAAAAGTAGAAGGGAACGGAGGAGAAGAAAAGGGATGGGGGAAGGAAAAAATATCAAAATGCAAATTAGCAAGCTTAATTAATGGCCTCATTCCAAAACATGCAAGAAAAAAAAAAAAAAAAGACTAAAGAAATATTGCCTTTCTGTGCATGGTGTCACCTCATCACATGAGAGGAGAGATTCTCCAATGACTGAGATGGGTTACCAAAAGATCACAAAAATGGTAAAGTAACTGGTTAAATATAAATATGTATCTCCTACCCTCTAATCACTTTCAAGATACTATGTAGTTCTGTGACTGGGTTCACTGTGCATGCTATGGTACTCCCCCTTTTACGTAGTAAAATTCTGAACAAGCTAATGCTGTGAAGTGGCTTATTCTGCAAAGACCCTGCTACCTACAGCACGATAGCAACACCACAAGGGACAGACATAGGCACATCCATTTTTCCAGAAGTGAGAGCTGTTATCAACAGATTAAATATTATAGACTTTTTTTGCCATATGACTGTCATGTATGAGAGGATGTTTTGGGCAATCACAGTTTCATGTACCATCTATCAAGGCAGAAAACACAGGAAAGTATTCACAGTGATACCAATGTCATATACATAATGCATTCTGGGCTGCCGCACTGATGGAGGAAAATGGGGCAGAGGAAACAAACTATATGAACCTTGGATGTATAAGTGCAAAAGCCATTCAATATCAATTATGTATAAGCATGAGATGGTTTCTAAATCCAGGAGATTTACACTTTAGGCCTATAAAGTCTATTGAATCTTCCTGAATTCTGAACATATTTATTATTTGAAACTTTGATGACTGGAAGAGAGAGAACATTTTCTATAATGGCCTAAATGGTAGCTAACAAAAAAACTCGTGGATCCAGGATCTGGGGCCTTTAAAATAAACCCAGGTAGCAGGATTTTTGCAAAATACAGTGAGAATCAACAACATATAGGCTCCTGTATGGGAAATCAGTGTATTTATCTGTATTGCAGAACAGTGTTGAAGAAGTCAACACAATCACAACAGTGATTCCCACTGAGTGCAGCATGTTATACCAGTAGAGTGGAAGGTTAGGCTTTGAATACAACATGGGAAATTTAGAGGTGAAGAGTATGATTTGGTTTCAATTTCCTGAAAATTCAGCATTGCAAAATTAGGGAAATAGTGTCAGGATAAGCTATTTGTAAGGAGTAAATATCATTAGTTTCTATGCATGGTAACCTAAGATTAACACATGGGAAAGCAAAATCTATATTTAGAGCCAGCTACTGCTTAAAAAATCATTTAAAATTTTATTTGATCATCGTACTTCACAATCTTCCTCTACCTACAGTGGGAGATAGTGAATGCATATATTACAAACATAATTTACCTAAGACATATTCAAATCCAGCTAAGGAAATAGATTAAAGATATCTGAAATGTATGAAGCACTCAGACATTTTAATATCTTTTTAAAAACAGAGGTTTTTGCTATTGATGTTACTAATTCAGTTTAGTCAGACTCATTCTTCTTTCTTTTTCTTTTCTTTTTTTTTTTTTTTTTTTTTTCTTTTCTTTGGATGTCACACGGGCTTTTCAGGATGTTTCTTCTGCAAGCCCTCTCAGCCTCTTTCTCTGACACAATTCCAGCAGAGCATTTATGTATTCATCTATTTTGTGTTAGAAAAAAAAAAAAAATGCTCAGTGTTGCTGGCCAGAGGCAAATTCTGTAGTGGAGCATATGTACGCAGAATGTTTTTTAGGATTTGTTGAAGACTGTCACATTCAGCCTCAGATTCGTGACACAGTTTACTGATGCATCCCTGGAGCAGACAACACAGAAACTGCCATGGTAGCTAAGATGTGTGGTCCATCTAGCATGGCATCCTTTTCCCAAAAGGGAAAAGCACATGTGCTTGCAAGGAAGTGTCTATAAGAACTATGTCCTCAGAAGAATCCACACGGACCTGCTTTGGACTGGCTGGATGTTTCCCTATCCTCATCCTGATTCGTAAAAAAAAAAAAAAAAAAAAAAAAAGTAGTTTTAAATTCTAATGCAATTATTACCTCTTTCTCTCTGTGTGTGATGTTAATTTAACTATTTCATAGAATTTTAAAGATATGAAAAAAAAAATATTCAAAAGTGGTTCTGGAGGCCATCAAGCATGTGTCACCTGTCAGCATACCCCATAGTTCTCTTATTGCAAAGAATAATTCCACTTTTTCTTGTTTCTTATCACAGTAGGGGTAGAAACAAATAATGGGTGTCAGGAACACAACGTTTTGGAGCTGCTTTTGATGAAATCAGTCATCTCTTAGACTGTAGAAAAGGGGAAATAATTATAAAGGTTGGAAATATTTGGTGGTACTAAACAGGCTTCAGCTTCTTCAGCCCAGATTGAGCAAAGTTGCTGGGTTCAAGCTGATGCTGATGCCCTCTTAGAAGGGATAGTCCATGCATTTAAGGACCCTGCCTTAAAATTCAGCTTGTTAGTGTACATATATCCTGCTTCTTTACCAGTTCTTATCAATGCTGTTTATTTTGTAGGGAAAAAGGTATATATTCACCTTCCTTTTTTATCCCAAACTGCTTGAGAATACAGGTTGCAAAGGATGAAAGTCATTTTACATATTTTGTTCTCTTCCTTCTATAAAAACATTGTCAATGCTCTGATAACTATTTCTGGCTTTCATATATCAGGATTTAGATATGTCCTACAGCTAAGAGTAATTTACAGAATTTAGCCCACCCAGTAAACATGAATGGTTACAAAGAGTCAAAGTTTTAATTACTCTTACTTTTGAAAGACTCCAGAGTTTATTACCTGGAGACACTGGTTAACACCAATGATAAATCTGTATATTTACACTGCGTATAACCTTTACTTGACGCTTTCAAGTGCAAAAATTCATGTTTATGTATATGTATGTTATCAGTCATGGAATATTGTTTGGTTTTCCAACTATATGCAAGTCAATGTACTTGTTATTTTTAAGATAAAAATCAATTCACTTGGCTAAAGTTCAGTATATCTGTTTTGTTATTGATTCCTTTTAAGACATAACCCCATGGACTACTTAGGAACTAGATTCAATATTTATTTCAATAGTATTTCATCGCTTGATTTTTATTGAACTGGCTGAATGATGTTACCTTCTCTCATATGTCCTTAGAGATGGTGCACTAGGAATATCATCTAAGTTTGTAAAGATAATAGGAGTTACAGGTTATGTACCACAAAAAGAAGGAGCCCATTCTGTGAACAACCCATTGAAATACCAATAATTTTGAATGGCATTTGATCTGTGTTTTTGTTTGTTTGGTTGGTTGGTTCTGTTTTGCTTTTTAGAAGTTATGATATAGGAAAACACACTGTATATTCACGAGTTACAAGGCTGTACAAAATTCCCTGAACTGAATGACCATCTGCACAAAAATTGTGCTGGAACAGGAGCTCCTGGACCTGCAGCAGAAGGATCCCAAATTGCAAGCAGTTCTAGGCTGATACAACAAAGCTTGTTCTTCCCTCCTCTGACAAGGCCAGGTAAGAGTCAGCTAGCTCAGCATGCTGCTGAGGAGTCTGCCTTCACTTGACTGCACAGGTATATCCTCCTATATTACCACAATTGGCTTTCAGCTAAATGTTTGCTTGACCAAGAATTCCAGGGACCCTCTATATCCTTATTATTGTCTCCTAAATCCTGAGCTGGGCACAGAAATACCAATGTTGATGTTGCATCAGCATTTCCAGCAAATGAGGCATGAAGGAGGAGACTGTTGGAAGGACACACAGTCACTTTTTGGGTCACCATAACCCAATGGGCACTAAGCTGGAATGGGCTGCAAAGCCACACCAGGGATCAAAGTAGCATGAGTGCAGGATGCTTGGGAATTTCCTTTTCTTCCCACTTAATTTTGTTCTACTTTTCTCCTGTTTCTTTAAAATAATGTTGTTGTTTTAGATTCAAGGTTTACTTATGTTCAGGTCAATACAAGGACAGAGGATTTCAACTGTACAGTCCAGAAAGAGAAATGAGGCACTACTCCCACACTCAGCTCAGATCGTCTTGGGAATGAGACTTGAAAGTCACCCTTTTTTAGTTCTTCCTTGAGAAGAAAGTTGCTTCCTTGTCTCCTCCTCCCAAGCCAGGGCCTCTCTCATTTCAGTGAGGCAGGTGATGCCTGCAGGGCATGCCCATGGAGTATCGCTCTAGCAGAGAAAATCTTTCTCCCTTTTCACAGCAACTGCCTTACCCAGATCCGCTAAACAACCACAAAGGCAATGGAAGAAGCCATTTTACCTCTTGAACATACTCTCAAGTGGTGTTTGGAGCTTGTTAGTATATGTTTTAGGATTGCAATATTTTCTTTAATTGCCATAAAACTTTAAAAAGCTTTGAAAAGAATTTGTCTTCTTTTCAGATAGGTGTTTTATTCCACAAGCTCTTCAGGAGTCTGCAAGAAATGTCCCCTTCTGTGCTCCCAGCAGCAATATATTTTTATATGCTTCTTTTTGAATGCAATATACTGTGAAAATTCTCAGCACCTAAAATCCACTCCTGCTATCAAATGCATTATCTCATATATCCAAAGGGGTTGAAAATGACACTTTTTTTTCCACAGTTTACAGAAAATTGTTTATCTGCAAGGGTTATCATATGTTAGAACAAAGTTGATTAAACCGCTCAACCAAGGTGTGCCAAAAACCAAAACAACAAAAAAAACACTAACGTGTGTTTGAACCAAAACATCAACTCTTATCTAAAACCACTTCCTTCACAATGACAGACTGAGTAACACCCAGAAATGTCATGAATTAGCCAAGTTAGCTCTTCACTGAAAGGCAAATAAGAGGTAGTAAAAGTAGGAGCTAAAAACGTCCAGGACCTTGCTTAACAGAATAAAAATCAACATCTTCAATTATTTAAATGAAAATTACTCCACGAAGAATGAGTTCATGTTACTAGCTGTAACATAAAAACTGATGTATAAGTCCTGATATCAGGAAATGTCAATGGAAGCATACAAGTGCAGCTATCTCAAAAAATCCTCTGAATTTATGGAAGATGATGAAAACAAGGACTGATGTTTCATTTAATTACTGAAGCCATAGACAAGTATGTAAGGTTGAACTTCCTTCTGTAGTCTCCTTGAGAAAAGCTTGGGTGGGGGAAGATTCTGGGCTGTTCTCTATTCAATAAATTAAGCATATGAGGTTTGGCTTGTCTAAATATTTTTCTTGATTTCACCTTATACTTTACCTTAGTTTTTGTTGTGCCTGAGGAGGTATTTAATATTTTATAGACAATCTGAGAAAAAACAAACAAACAAAAATTTAATCACCATATTAGGGACTGATTGGCTGCAGGGACTATCTGTTCTCTGGGGGTGGTAAGTGAGCTGGCCAGACCATCCTGTTTACAGCAAGTGCAATGGTCAGTCACCCAGAGTTCAAACTCAAACTCATCTTTCCTTCAGGACCACAGAGACAAAAGTTATCCTCGCTTGGGTTTGTCATTTGAAACAAAGTCAAAACTGAGGCAGCAGAATCTAATCTTTCAAATGTGACCTTAATCCATTCCTGCAGTTCAAAGGGTTCAAAATTAAAGTCCTCTATTTAGATCACCTTTACTCCAAAGTAATTTTCATTCTTCTTTGCAGTTCAATGCCCTTACATAATTCAGTCTAGCTATCCACCCCACAAACAGCAGTCAAATCTTTAGTCTCTGTTGCTGCCTTTTTTAGGTAACAAAACAAACAAATAAAAAACTGCTACAATAGTCTCTCAAGCCTGGATTTTTGTAGATATTTCAATATCTAGCTAACCAACACGCCAGTGCCTTTATGGTACTTAAATTGCTTTTAGAAGTTGTACTCTGTCATCAGTTAAGGTTTTTGTTGATTTATCTATGAGTGTTTTGATTCGCAAAGGGTGACATTTCTTCCTATAGTAAACTGAAGCACAGCAAACCTCTAGACATATAGATCTGTGAATCTAAATACTTTTCTAATTTTTGTCATAAATATCTTGAAAGTTTATATTTTTACCCTTAATGTATCTATCCTAAACAAAACTCAGACAAAAATGTCATTGATATTCTCCGCTTGCAAGGTTCTTGGAACTACCAGAGAACTAGATGCCTTCAACCTTAGATGACAAAATAAATAAATAAAAATCTCAATTCTATTATTCATCGGAATTAGCAAGTTCACCAAAATCAATCTGCATTATTTTATCCAACCTCTAACAGGTGTTGAAGGACGGGCACACCAGAGAGAAAGGAGCTTTCTTGTTTCCTTATAGATGTCTAGTTGCCCACAGCAGCCGAAGCTCAGAGCCTAGATCTTAGAAACCTGGAAGACTGGGGGCCTGAAGGCCTTCACAGAAGTTACCCAGGTGCCTGGGCCTCTGCATCTGCAGCCATTTAGTACTCTAATCCCAGACCCAGAAGGCCTGGGCAGCTTTGTACTGAAACCCACCTGTCTCCTGTTGGGTTGATAGGAGGAGGATTGGGAAGGCAAGGGTGCCTGATGTCCACATATGGTGCTACTGGTGGGACACTGAGATAGCAGGCATCACACAGACTGTTGGTAGCAGTCCCACTGCTGGAAATGCCTGGCTCTATTTCACTTGTATAGATGAACCGGTTGAGATCCCAGAAAACGCATTTTATTTTGGAAACCACCTGTCTTTCCATAGGGAATATCTTGGGATTTCGAGCCTGAGAACAGTTTTGAATTTTCATCTTTCATTCTACTTCCAGGCAGCAAGTAACCTTCACTGGTGAATTTTCTGATGTTCACCCTTCAGCTCTGCTTGATATCATAATACCATTAGTGCTAATGAGCTCTCCAGAAAGCGTTGCATTGTTGCTTCCTTACCTACTTATTTTGGAAGGAATAAAGGACTGAAGATGCTGTGGCTATTAACTCAGAGCCCTACATTCACTTACATCTATACTTTATCTCTATTCACTGCAAATTCTCTTCACACTCTGTGGTGTCAAGAACACATTATCACTTTTTCACTGGTCTCAGTTTCTCAGGTGCCTATCACTACATGTGTTGTAAAAATCAGCAGATGTGTGTACATGAGGCCAGGCTTAGCAGCTGCTTTTGCAGGACAAGCTGTTATATATATATATTCCATATGTGAAATCAGATAAAGACCCAAATCCATCAAACATTTCATTTTAAAGAAAGATTACGATGCCATTTACAGCAAAAGTATTTATTTATTAACAGTTTCAGAGCATGATCCCCAAATTTCCTTGGTCTGGGATTACAATTCACTCACTCACTCCAAGAGGAATACTCATTTATTTTGTATCAGGCTTGCTATATATAATACCACGTCACTACACAGCACTGCTACTGCCTGCAGCTCTCCAGCTGTCAGGGAACAGGAGCTATCCTGGCAGGGCAGTCTGTCTGGTGCCTGCCACCTTGGAGCCTTGCACTGGTGTCAGGCTCTTCCTCAAGAGTCATGCTGACTCTCAGACCCTTGGTCAGACCTGAAGACGAGCAGCCAAAATGGCAGTGTTTGTCCTCTGGCAAAGATCCAGCCGAAGTCAGAGACTACCCCTCGGCAGAAGTGGTATCAATATTCATCATCTCCACTGGTACTAGAGAGAAATAGAGGTCCAAGGAGGAATTAGGGACCTCTAACTTCTAACCTAAGTGGGAGGCAAAAAGCAAACTAGCCACAGAATTTGCTGATGGTAAGAGGGAGATAATAATGAGCACTGTCACAAGCAGTGGCTGCAGCTCATCAGCCACCACTACTTTATGGAGGGTTTCTTGTGGAGGGCTTGGTGTGACAGTGAGCCCCCAGAAGGAGCCACCAGCTCCCTACAGGTCACACAGTGCCCCTACAGCTGAGCCCTAGCTACACCTCACCCAGGATATAGCCTTCCTTATTTTCTTCCCTCTCCCTAGACCTGCCTGGCTACTTATAGATCAGATACTGCTGTTCTGCTGTTCCAGGGTTTCTGTAACCTCTGGCAGCATTCAACAGTGTGGGCCCATAAACTCTAGCAAGTGTAGAAGTCAAATCCTTGCTGGGATTTTGGGATAAGAATGTGATGGTAATTTCAACCACATAGAAGAACAGAAGAGAAAATCAATACATCTAAATGGAGAAAAGAAAACTTGAAGTGAGAGGAATAATTCCCCAGCCTCTATGTGAATACGACAAACTGGAGAGTAAGTCTGAAAGACAAAGTTTAAAAGAATTACTTACCGAAGTTCTGTCAAGATTGTTCCCTTAGGCTTTTCCTGGGTCTTTCTCTCTACAACTCTTAAACTGACATTGACAAAGGGAGGTACAAAACACAGACATATTTTGCAATCTACAGTCTTCCTTTCTTATCTTCACAGGCTACACAGGAAAACTGAACTTTAACATCTTACATTAGGACCTACATTATAAGAGTCATCCTATCTTACTTTAATTCATATTGGATTGGTCAATTCCTAACAATGTTCTAGGTGGGATTATCAAAAGTCCTCAGTACCATCCTAATTCCTCTCTTTTTCAAGTTATTGTAAAGTTTTGTGCTATAAATTTATAGTTATGCAAATCTCTTGTATCAGGGATCAATAAGAGGTGTGGTTTAAACAACAGGTCATTCTATCTCTGCTTCAGTCACTTGCTTTCTCTCACAGATCTGGTATCCTTACATGGGATGCAGAGCTAAATCTGACCCTTTGGGATATAACCAATGCTCTAAGGCATTTGCTAAACATGTTTTCATCAAGGTATTTCTGAAAGAAAACAGTGTCAGTGGGTGCCTATGATCCAGTAAGTCCAGCCAGAAGACACTGTAGATTATTCTGGACTTATCCAGCCCCTTCTCCCTCCATCAGGAAGCAAAAGAAAGATCTGGTTTTTATTTTGGTCTCATCCCAGTATCAAGTTATGTCCAGGTTTAGGAGCTTGAAAGCTCTTATGTCACCTCTGGTTTATAAACAATTTAGTAGATAAAACCCACCAACCCCAGGAACACTGCTCTGTCTATGGACATTATCGGAGTATCCCTACCAAATCCAGTATTTATTTCAAAGTCAAAGGCAGCCAAAACTGCAGTCCTGATGATACCAGTGTATTGTTAACTCTGTTTTGTGTGAAAGAGATAAAATACGTACTGTAGGAAAGGGTAAGATGACCCAGGACTTGGAGATGTCTAAAGGATGATTAACTGAGGAACTGGTAATTAAGAAGACCGTTCTGTTGACATTCTTGAGGGAAACATTCTGATGTGCCATTGAATACATCACTAATCAACATAAAGTGAATAGTTGGCTGAAAAATGAAGATTAGGAGTATTCTGATGTGAACTATCCATGAACTATCCTCATTATAATAGTAAAAACTCCCTTAGGCTGTGAGACCCTGGTCCAACATGGGACCCTTCCTCTCTGAGGATGTATTGAATGATTCTGTTATGTCAGCAGAATGCTAATTATCAGATATATAGATAATAATCAGAGGCTAGTGGTGGTAAGTGTAAATGTGGTGATAAGGGATTGTATGGAGTGGCACAGAAAATCCTTAGGTGTGTTAGATTTGTGGGAAACCACCTGGCACCCAGACTTGTTCAGCTCTGAAATAAGCAATTTCTTGGTGATTCTGTGATCTCAACCTGGTATATGGATTAGCTAATCGCACACTGGCTAGCAAATCCAAACTTTTTTTATCAGACACCATTGGGGCCACAGAAAGGGATTAGAAATCCCAAAAGAGAAAGCTGGGTCATATTGAATTACTATGGGAGAAAACTGCATTTTCATTCATGTCTACTTTCTTCACCTGCAGGTATTCATTTTTCCTGCGCAGTTTTTGTTGGCATGAAAGCTTGGAGTGGTGCCAGAATTTGATAGTGTACCTTTATTCTGTCTATATTGATTTGTCAGTGGGCACGGATATACACATGCATAGGCAAGCAAAAATCCTCACTTCTGTATATAGACAACATGCTATATATATCTCTCTTTATATATAAAACAACAACAACAACAAAAAACTGCTAGTTTTGAGATTGAATTCCCTGGTCAATAAAAATGAATGGTAGGACTGGTCTGTTTGCAGAGCCTCAAGCCAGAGATACTAACATCATTAAGCTTGTTGAGAACACATCACATTTAGACCAAGGCCCTCCAACCAGAATGATAGCAGAGAGGAAGAGAAACCAAAGAGTCTGACTGTTCCCTTTACCCTGAGAAGGGGATATGTAATATGCAAAATAATTACCTGAAAACAGAATGTCTGATCAAAAATCTTTCAAAACCACCCGACAGATCCAAGTTTTAACCATTTGTCTATCTTGTGTGTTCATACTCTAAATTAGACGTGAATCTTCTGAACTTAAGGCTCAGAGACCATTTACACAGACCGGCGTCTCTTGTCTTCTGGTCCTTTCTTTCTCTGAGAGACTCCCCAAGTTCTCCTTTTGTTTATGATATGCAGAGAGTTAATCAACGTATCAGAAAAGCTGTAGGGAATAAGACATTTTAAAAACCGTTTGTACATGTGGTTAATACCTTTTCTAGAGGCCTATTTCCCTTCATAAATATGACACATCACCAATCAGATGGAAGCTAATTGAAAAAGGGAATTCTTTTACCTTCTATTTTCTAAAAGTGCTGTTGCTTTTTATGATGCCTTCCATACTATCTGGCCTTCCAGGCCTATCCTTTCATCACAAAGTCCCCTAAGAAAAAAAAGTCCCCTTAGAAAAAAAAGTCTTTCATTTAGCCTGTCTTCCTAAGGAAGTAAAACTTAGGAATTCCTGTTATCTGTCTGTCTTTTGCCCTCTTAAAGACTGTTGAAGCCCATGGCTAGGTTCATCCAAATTTGAAATAAGGGTAGAAGTCTTGAAGCTATTCATGTTCTTACAAACTTTATGAAAATCAGTGAGGTCAGTAAAAGCAAGACAAATTATTGTCATCAGTGAAGGAGAAGCTGCAGTGCAAACGTGTGATATTAGCTGCTAAGAGCACATTCAGAAAAGAGCCATGTAGATGAAGAAAGCTTCAGTGAGATCTAACACATTATCCTACAGGGAATAATTAAACTGTTTAAGTCCCTTGTTTACCGAACTACTTGTATCAACTGAAATAATTTGAAGTTTATTACTAGAAATGTTCTAGCTGCTCATGACTCTTCCAGGTGCAGGGTCCCACACTATTTTATGGGAGAAAGTGAAATAATCTGACAAACCCAACAGACTCAAAAGAGAAAGGGATCTTCAGTGCTCTGCACCCAAATGGGGCTTGAGCAGGGACATAAGGGAGAAAAAGCATTGGTGTTGTCTGAGAACACTGCAGACCAGGGCTCCAGGGCTCCCTCACAGACCTTCTGTGAGGCTACCCTGAGCCCAGGCTTTACACCTGGGCTTCCGGCTACAAAGCTCCCCGTCAAACCCAGGAGGCATCAGGTCAGCCTTCCTCTTCCCAGCATATTGAGCAGACACACCAGTCAGCAGTAAGTTCTGTTCCCAGAATATACTCCATGCTGTAGTCCTAAAGATAAACCTATCCCACCCCAGCAGAAGTCAACAGCACATTGGCCTTTCCATCATGACTTTAACCACCATCCTGCTGCAGTGACACAGGGAGGTTGTGCATACCCATCCATTTCTGTCCTGGGTGGATGTCTGCATTGGGTCACTGTGGAAAATCCATCAGGGAATCTGGCAAAGCTTTAGACAGTGCTGCAAAGAATGACTGTCCATCCACTGAAGGGTCTTACTTTAGCTGCTGTAGCAGGTACTATGGCTTCACCTGCTCCTAATCCCCATACACACACCTTTTCTTGAAGCATAGTGAGTCAGCAGAGCCTTTCCGACCCAGCTGAGATCAAGCAGAGCAAGTGACCTTGGATGTGCTGATAGCAGCAGGAAGAATAATCACCAGCATCATACCTCAAGGGCATTCAGACCCTAGTATGTGACTCAAATGTAGAAATAAAACAGACTTAAAGATGTATATTTCGTAAAGTGCATTTAGGGACTCCATCCTTTTTTTTTTTTTTTTTTTTTTTTGACTTCTTTTTGTACTTTCTCTTAAAGGCTGGTTCTTCCTTCCCCTTGAATCATCCTCATGTTTTCACACTGGGCAACTCTCATAGAGTTTTGTTGCATGCTGCTCACACTCCAGATTGACTTTTCTCCACCTAGCAAAAGATGCTGTGATTTTATTCACACTTTCTGACTTTGGATGAATGTATCAGACATCTGTTCAAAAACATATTTTACATGGACCCAGATCATGACACTTTCCTCATGCTGTGCATTCCTTGGTTGTGTTTGAAGAGCAGAATCTAATGCCATGAAGGGACACGACATCTAACTGCCTTTTTAAGATCTGAACTCTGAAAAATACCTCTCTGTTGCCTAGCACCTATGCTTCTGCCAAAGACATTTCCTGCTGCTAGACATGAAGAACTACCTAATTTAGAGGGTGACAACGAGATTCAGCAAAAGGCCTGAGTACTGTGTTTTCTAGTGTCGCAGTGCCTAAAGCTTTAGCGCGCATCTCAGGTGCAGAATTCACAAAGCTGAGTTACTACATCCTCAGAAACTTCGAAAAATTAGTGGGGGGAGGCTTCACTGCTAATTTACCCAACTCATGCCCAAGTGACAGCAGTTACAAAGTAATAGTAATACTTGCAGACCAAGATTGATAGGAATTCTCAGATCTGGTCTTACAGAGGATGAAGAAAGAGCCAGAGCTGATGGAAGTCCTCTTCATCCATGTACTTCAGTAGATAGCAGGTTACCCAGACACTGGACATGTGGGTCAAAAGACACTCACTTTCAACTCCTTCTTTTTGCCTGCGGCTATCTGATACTTCTCCTCTCCTAAGCAAATGGTCTGCTCAGCAGAATATATAACACACTTGTGAATGTGACTCTGTCTTTCAGTTGAAGTTCTTCCAGTCTGAACAGCATAAATATAAGTATCTTTGTGCTGGAACTGCAGCCAGTGGAAATATTCCACAGTCTGGAGGTTAGAGCACTCACCTGGGAAGGAGAAGTCCTAAATGTGCAGCCCTGCTTCTGTGAATATTTACATGTTGAAGGCAAAGTACTGAACTGTTGCCAAGAAGAAAGGTGAGAGTATCACTTTCTGGGCAGCCTGCAACCTAGCAATTTTAATGGGTACCTAGAGGAGTGGGGGAGGGAGTGTTTCAATCTGATGTTCAACTCTCCACAGAAGTAGGTAAGATTTGAGCTTCGGGCACTCTAACCTCTTCAGGCTAAGCAACGAGCTACTTACCCACTGCTGAGAGAACTATCTTTTACTGCTTTCATGCAGTGGTTACTTACCCTGAAGCTATCAAAGGTCAGTGAGGGTGCCAAAATCTGCCTTAGGCTTTTCCTACAGCTCAACAATGCACAGAAACCTTTCCCACTTAGATTATGTCAGGATCGAAATACAATTTCCTGAGGAATGTAATCAGTTTCCAGAAACATTTTGTAGTGCACAAGCTATTGCCTATCAGCAGCCAATGATTCACTACCACTTGTAAAAATAACAGCAGTAGCAATCATAGCAATTTAACATAGTCCATTCAATTTTTTCATCTAGAGAAATGAGTCACATAATCAATACCTGATCTTTACAAGCGGACATGGTAAATTTTAGGAAGATTTGTAAATTAATATACCAAGAACAATTCATTGTGACTCATTAGAAACATATATTGCTGCAATGGCAATTTCAAGAACTCCTGCTCTTGAGATACAACACTTTCAGTGGATCTAAACCATCAGATTGGATAAAGAGATCTGATTAAAGTCAGTGATTAAAGTGATTTAAGTGATTAAAAATAGGAAATGGAAGTAGTTTCAGTGACTGTTCTAATGCTGTGGCAAGGTGTCCCCATGGTAAGTTACTATTGTTCTTAAAATGTGCATCTTCTTCCTGCGATTCCAGTAGGGAGAAGAAAAATAAAAATAGCAAAATCTGTCCTGTCCTTCTTGGAAGAAGAATATAAACAGAAAAATGTTATGTGTATACTAAACTGAAGGAAATAACAGAGTGAAGGTAGCTTTTTGAGTGCTCTTTGTGGACAGATGTAATGTTATGGTTTGGGGAAAAGTTCTTTGTTGCTATGTATGAATTGGAGGAAGAGACTGAATGAGAAGTCAATCCTCTGCCTGGGAACATCCCCAGGGCAAATATTATAATTTCAGTTAAAGGGAAAGTAATAATGCAGCAGCACAATAAAAATTATTCTCATTGTATAACTGAAGTTTGACAGGTCTCATTCTAATATGTTCTGAGGGAGGGGTTTGTCCAGTCAGCAGCATAGCTGCATATTCCAGGCAGCAAACTGGACACAAGCCTGAGTGAAAGAAGATTTACTAACTTAGGTGTCATTTAGAGCTGTTGGAAGTCATTAGCTCTCTCCACAGAGTATAAGAAGAGGTGAGAGCCTGCACATACCATGTCAGTGGAGGGGGACAGGGAGTCCTTTCTGATTTGACAAGGGCACTTAATAGAGCTTTTCCTTATCAAACAAAGTTGACCACCATATGGACGTTCATGACTGAAAGTAATCATTCAGCAAGGAGAAGGGTTTTTTTTGTTTGTTTGTTTGTTTGTTTGTTTTCTGCATTTACTGTAATACAACAGATAGACTCTCCTGAGGAATGCTTTGCCTAGCACCCAGGAAGCCAAAATCATAGGGGTGATGTTTTCAAACCATATTGCTTAGAAGCATTATTTGGAAGAAACAACATGTTCAACAAACACAGACAGTAGTGGCAAGGTGTTCCTTCACAAAATCCCTGTAACCCTTCCCCAAGGGCCTGGAGATGGACATCTGAAAGAAACTCCCTGGGTCTTGACAGAACACCAGAAACCATGTAAGGATAGAGTGTGCAGGAGAACATAAAGAGAGTATCCATCTGTGGTCACACTGTGTATGGGACTCAATGTTTGTGGATGGTGTTTCAGTGTTTCAGAAAGTGTGGTGCAAGTTGTTTAATTAACATCTGTAGATTTTATAAACTCAAGAATTATTAGACCAGACTGGAAGGCCTTTTTTCTGCTAACATCCATGTGAAGATTTCCACTGGATACTGTAGTTTCCACCTAAATATTATAGTTTCCTTTTTAGGTGTTTTGCTTGCAGTGTTTATACATGCCAAGAGCTTGTATTTATAAAAGCAAAGTCCTACGCAAGTAAATACATGAGAAGCTCTAAAGGATTCCAGAGGAATATATCCTGGATAATACGCTGGATTGGCTTAGATGTCCTTTCACTATCTCCTTGTAAGAAGCTGGCTCTTTGCTAAATCAGATATTCTGGATGGTGAAAATGACCTGCTACGTGAATCTCTATGCATACTTTTTTTTTTCCCTCTTAATTCTGACATTCTCACAGTCCTCCATGTTTGCTGGTGACCTTTAAATGCCTTCTCTGTCTCTCTGTCTCAAATACAGAATAATCTAGGGTTACCTCTTACTTGCCATTTCATCCCCCTTGGATTTTTTACCTTTGAAACTCGTATTTCAAAAAGTGTTCAGGGTCTTACAATTAATCCCAGCAATTTCATTTCTTCCTTTATTCCTACAATGGAGAATGTTCATTCTTTAAAAATATAAATAATAATCTGAAGTCTAGTCCTGCCTTGTCTCACATAAGCTCTCCTGACATGTACTGCTAAAAAAGGTGTGCTTTCATATTATTTGTTTCAGAATGGCTTGTTGATTTGGGGGTTGCTGTTATTTGCCTTCTAGTCTTTCTTCACTGATGTCAAGCCTTGGATCTCACCTTGCCAGTGCCTAGAAAACTGGCTACTGGTGTTGTGCACTTCACAGACTGTGAGCCGGGGGAAAGTTTGGTAACTACCTTGTGTTTCTACCTCATGGAGAGCTCAGACTTTCAGGGACAAGAGGTTAATTGGAACAGATGTTATTTCAGAAATTGCACGATGCCCAGAGATCACATCTTTGCCTCTCTAAGCCTTTTCTATGGTGTTGGTCTGCATGATCTTTCTTGTTTTTCTCACACTGGGCTCCTTTTCATCTTTTGAATCACTCCAAACAATGGCAATCTTTACAAATACGACAAGCCCTCCTCTTTATATGAGGCATTCTTCCCCCTAGGGATACAAGTGATCTCAGCTGAAGCAAGAAGTAATTAAGGCCATTTTTTAAAGCTGTGTGTTTCCCCCATATAGCCTTAGCAAAAGTTGTGTCTAATTTACACTTTTGTGATGTGTTCATGCTCTCTGCTGTTTCTGACCTCTTCCTTTGAAAAACACTTGTATAACTTCAAAGAGGTTTCAGATTTACTTTAAGTGTCCCCAAAAGGGATGATGTAAAAACTTTTTGACTTCAGATTATTCTGCCTCTTTCAGAGTGTGAAACAAACAGAGACTTCCCCATATCTCTGAAAATCTGCTCTTTACTGTTTTGAAAGGATGCAGCAGAAGCACCTCTGAGACTACAAACAGAATTATGTCCCAGTACTACTTCGGTTAGTGGGAATGAGCAAAAAATGTGAAAAGCTCCCCCCCCTCCCAGTGAATCATGTCCCAGAGCTCATTATTATGAACAGCAGATAAAGAGGTAAGAGATGGAAACTAAATCTTAAATCATAAACTCATTAACAGACATCTATGACCATCTCCCAGATGGCCATAAATGTGGGCCATCAGGTATTTCTGAATAACTGTTGAGGCCTGAAGTGTACCACAGGGAGAACAAACATTTCTTCACTGAATACTCCTCCTCAGCAGCTTCATAGTGAGGTCAAAGTTATACAAAGGAGTAGGTGTAAGCAAAGGAACAGAATCAATAAATTTTTGTGGTCTCTTCCTCTTAGGAAAAGGCTTAGGTGTTGTCCAAATCGTCCATCACTGCTTGTAAGGCTCAGTTACTGAGTGCACATTCTGTGTGACCTCTTTCTTGCTGGACAGTCGAGGAACCCATCAATTGAGGTTTATACATTGCTGGAAAATTGAAGTCAAGCTACACCTTTTGTAAAACTGGAGGAATTTCCTGTCATTTGTCACAAACTTCCAGTCAATATGTGAATACCCCATGTCACCACATTTCTTCTAGCTGTTCCACAGGGGACCATATCACATCATGGCATATCTCCAAGCAATTCTGAAAGTTTGTGGAAGATTTTCTTTACTCTCTGGCTGGGAATGGTGGAAAACTGTAAAGGCTTAAGACAAATCTCTCAAACGCAGCTCATTGGGACAGACATACCAAATTACAGTTTTTTAATATTATTGCCTTAATGTAAAGTATTGCTTTAAGTCTTTTTATCTTGTGACCTGGCTGTCATATTTTCTTGGATACCTCCTGGACTGACAAATCCTCAGGTTTCTTGGAAACACTGGGAATCTTTCCAAAGATCATTTGTAGGTATCACCTTAATCAGTTTGAAGTCATATACCTAAAAACAGAACCTAGTCTTAGGTAATAATATAAGTCCTTTAGTTAGGAGTCAGAATACCTAAATTTTAATTTAGATTAGAAGAAATATAGATAGAGATCATATAAAATCAGGAGAAAAAAAATCACCTTATGAATTTAAAAATCCTGTGTCAAAAATAACTCTGACATTAGAAAAAAAATATATAAGCTTCATTCTGAAGTAATAAATGAAAGTCTTACTGTTTGAAAGAATACACGTGGTCAGAAAAGTTACAAAAATGCTGTGCTCACAAAGCTGTCTTATTGGAACCCAACTCCATAGCTTACTTTTGAAAACAAAAAGGGAAATTTGGATTCCATTCATTGTTTTATGTCAAAGAAATCCCACTTCATACTTCATTAAAGTTCCGAATTAACCCCGTTACTTTATATACCTATGTCATATCAAAATGTATGTATCTCTGCAAAACAGAAAAATTAAACATCATAAATACAGAAATGAGAGACTGTCACACTGATGATTTGAGATTATGAAAATCTAGACCCTTGTGACATTTAAAAGCAGAGTATTAGCATGTGTTGCTTTCTGTCAGAGATATACATACCCCAGTAATAACAGTGGTTAGGATGATTTCTCTTTCTTTGGACTGTTTCTATTCAGTGAGACAATGGTATTCATAAGTTATCTGTATGTCAAAAAAAAAAAAAAAAAAAAAAAAAAAAAAAAGCCCACAAATGGAAAAGTCACTGATATTTTGAAATACAATGGAAAGAAAAGCAAAAACTGGATTGTTACAAATTCTTGTCCATATTCCTTTGAAATCTCTTGGAAGAAAAATAAATTGTAAACACCAGTGAAAAATCTCTTTCAGCACTGAGCCTGACAGCTGTTACAGAAAGTAGTTTGCTGTGATGCAGGCATTAATACATCAATATTACGGCTTTTACTTCTTACAATAGGTTTTATTGTGTAAAGTAGCAGATGAGGAAGAGGCTTCTTGTAGTTATTTAAAGTGAAATCCTGTGAGGATATGAAACCAAGTCAAACAGAGCATTCAAATTACAAACTTTTTTCAGTTAAAAGAAGGCCTAAAAGAAAGTATATATTGGACAAATTGCAAGTAGAATTTGAACTTAGTGAAGACCATGTAAAGATTTTCTGTTGAATTGTAGAGAAAAACAAAACTAGAAAAAATAAAATTTGAGTGGTCAAGTAGTCCAAAACATATGCCTTAAGAACTTTTTCTTAAAAAATATCTTATTATAGACACATTTTCTCATGAACACACTCTACCTGTTTCATTATCTTTACCTCTAGAAAGTTTTCCCTAATGATATATTGACTTTCTCTTTCTGCAGAGTCAGTGTATTACATCCCCACTCACCGCAGACAAGACATCTGCTGCACATCAGGTTATTCTCATCTTCACTTGAATCTTTAGCATACTTTATGGCTGTAATCATTAGCCTTTACACTTTTTTTTTTTCCTTTTTTCCATTTTTTTTTTTCATAGGGTAAACAACCCCACACATTTCAATCTTTCCCATAGGTCATGAGCTTTGATTATTGCAAAGAAAGCTTTGGTGACCTTTGGGAACACTTATGTCTCAAAGGAGCCAACATAGAGCAGGAGTACATTTTGCAAACCAGAGATGAAGACTTCACCCGTATGCAACCTGGGTTGCAAATTGTTTTGTTTTGTTTTTTTAAAGAAAGAAATCATATTGTGTTGAATGGAAAGCAGCTAAAAACAGCTGAAAAAAATGTTCTCATGTTCTAGGAAATAGAACTTTATCTTATGCCCATTCAGGATCACAAGATAACGTCGTAAAATAGAAACAGATGCATCACCAGTAGAAGTAACCAAGAGCATTCAGTGCTGTTAAGAGTTCAGACTGAGATGGTAAAAAATAATAGCTTTTTTAAACAACATTTTGAACTGGAAACAAAAAATAGACTTGCTTTTTATTCCATTGCTATTTTAGTTAAAGATTTTAAATGTTCTTATTTCTCCCAGTCCAGGTTGCTCACTGCCAGGCTGTGTTCCTGTGATGTTAAATGATGTGAAAGATTTACCTTTGCTCAATATTAACAAAATCATGAGGTAGCATTTCTTTATTGTAATGTGTGGTGGCATCTCCCTCTGGTACTGTGATTCATTATACCCACTCTACATTTCATAAAATGATGCATGTTGCCAAGCATCTTTAATGAAAAGTGATGCCTGGAGAAGCATTTCCCCAGAATAAAGAGTATAAAAAACTACTGCTAGCCTCTCCCCATTGATAGTGATACATGAGACAGTTTCTCCAATAGTCAGTGAAGTATGGAGTTATATTTTCTGTATGTAAATTTAACTAAGATTTAGTTTTTCAGAGGTATAGATATACTTAATATCCATTTCCCATCCTCAGAATGAGAAACCTGAAGACAGAGTTCGCTGATATGAAATGTCAACAGTGCTACTACCATTTACTTAGATACGTTTAGGCAAGAGAGACCAAAGATCGTTGCCATGACACAAACTGTCTGACGAAGCAGAGTTTTATTGCTGGTGCCAGTAATGTCTTGCTTAAAGGCTTTGAAGAGGCTATATTTTTCTCAGCACAAGAGAACATTTTTTTTTTTTTAATTTCTTTTTTAATTCAGGAGTGGAGGAATTCATTCATATACTTAGAAAGTATGTATCTTTATATATCTTTCTCTATATCTTTAGAAAGAATGTAATCCACCAGATTTGAACTGAACTCCAATGCAAAATCAGTGGCTGATGGAGGGATTGGACCTTGGAGAGCCCATTTCACTCTTGCACTTCAGCTGTGGGTGCACAGGCTTAGGCCCCCAACTCCATACTGTGTTATATCCATGCCTGCTGAATTGCCTGCTAATGCATGAAACCAGCTTCCCTCAATATAATGTGAAATGTAGCTACATAGGTATCTACCCATGTAAAAAACAGCTGGAAAACACTTCCAGTTTTCATTTTAGTTATCTGTCAGAGTGTAAGAAGTGACTATTGCACCCCTTAGAGTGATAGCCCTTGCAAGAGCTACCTAAGAAAGCAGTGGGAACTAAAGGAATCAACATCCTATTGAATTATAAGAAGTCAGTCTCATTTTGGAGTGGGATGTTATTTGACTACATGCTGTTTTTCTCTTCCATGTTTGGGAAATTCCTCCACTGGAGAGTCTCTTATTCAGCTCAGTATATGTGTTCACTAAATATGCATTTAATGAAACGCACTGAAGAATGAGGGAAAATAAATAAATAAATTTTTGCCCTAATATGATATTCTTCCCAATTACAATATCTTCCCTCATCTGTTTTTCTCCAGGACTATGCTGATCCATCTGTTGCAGGCAATCATTTGAGCTCTGAAATCCTATTGATAGCTTGAGCAAGGTCTGTCAGATGTTTTAACAGCAGTTTCTACATGCTTCTGCTTTTCTGTAAGATGACTGAGTTGAATGTCTCCAACATAAAATTTAAGACTGAAATTCTTCGATGGCAAGTGCTAACTAAGAATGAGTTTTCCTGCCCCTGTTCAAACCACAAAGGATGCAGTTAGATACATTTACTT
Organism: Oxyura jamaicensis; assembly: GCF_011077185.1. Lineage (NCBI taxonomy): Eukaryota > Metazoa > Chordata > Aves > Anseriformes > Anatidae > Oxyura > Oxyura jamaicensis. Next base: position 120,768,574 of record NC_048894.1, on the reverse strand, counting down.
TTAGAGGTTTTGTGCCAAGCAAAATGAATCTTGTGGTGTAGTGTGATCCACATGGTGAAACATCTTGTTTCTAGGTGAAATGTGAAAGAAAGACTCTCCTTTCAAGCAGAAAAGCATTTGTTAAATTACAAGAGGGGAAGAGAAATCCCTTGGTATATACTGAGGATAGGGTATGGAATTCTCTTTGATCTAAACTATTGTCTGTATCTGCATACCTCTAAATTAAGTGATCCAGCTTGGTGCATTTTTACTGTAATGATGTGATATAAACAAGCTCAAGCTCCCCTAATGGACAATATTGTATTAGGCAATATTTGCAGCCTTTATTTACATAATTATCTTGAATGTCATCTATAATTTTGCCTTAAAAATATTTCCAAGACTAACTGACACAATTACAATTATGATTACAGTAATCTGTTACTTACAGTTTTTTGGAGGAACAGTAATATTTTTTATTTTTCAAAGGTCTTACTGCTATAAATGCAAATATTAATCTTAGATTACAAAAACAAGTATCAGGTAAGTAGTAGTTTGGGTCTTTTTCACCCACAAACATAAAAATGAGGCAAAATTACACTGCTTAATGAAAGCAAAGGATCTCCATGCTGGAGAATGTGTATATTTGCTTTTGTTTCTCCAAAAGGTTCCCAACCTCACTATCATTTATCACTGCATCATTGTACTCAGAGTATGGAGACACATCAAGGTTATTTAAAAGGTTTTGTATGCTCAGTGTTTATGCAGTATTGTTAGTGTAGCTTTCTGTCTACTTAAAGCTGCCAATCGCATATTCCATTACATTTACTTTGCAGTGCAATAAAGTAGATTTTCCTGTCCTCCAGTGATTTCCTAGGTCTCCAATCAGAATTCCCACACTAAATGTAATATAGCAGGTTTATTCTGATCATAAAGTGAATATACACAGGGTGATTTCTGCTGTGTGGAGACTTTATTCATCTTATGGGAAAGCTAATGCATATAACACTAATATGTGAATGCAATACAGTATCTAAAGATATATATCCCCAGGAGACAATTTATCTGAAGGGCCGTTTTTCTGGTGTTCATTCATTTGTGTGAAGGTGGTATTCCCAGACTGAAAATGAAGCAAATGAAGGGACTTCCCTGGTGCAAAGTGATGGATGATGATTTTGTTGCTACTGTCAAGAGATGCATTAGACTAGGTTTCTCATTCTGAAGACGTTAGATGAAAAGGGATTAATTTCATGACCATTTGGGAGACTGAATTTCCATTCTTAATTATAAAATGATGCCCTATTATAATTTTCTCTGAGGTACCTTGATGATTGAAGCCGAGTTACTTGACTCAGGGACACAAAGAGGTTCCAGAAGGCCCAAAGGCAAAAATTCAGGAAGATGATTTACATAGCAGGATGTACCATAGTGTAAAAGATAAACAAGTTTCTTTCATTACAGAAACACAAGGAGACTGCCCCGCTGGCCCTCCTCCTCACTGCCTCTCCACGTAAGAATGGATTTTTATGAAAGAGCTGGATGTTGAGAATATGAAAACAAGTGCCCGGATCCCAGAATAAAATACACCTGAGAAATTCAGGAACAAAACTTCCCAGGTCTTTTCCTTGTTATGTGACCCTGTACTTTTCCAAAACCAGCAGATGGGTTTATATGAAATATTTTACTTACAGCACCACCAAATTTTAGGTCCAAGACAGTTTGCATTGTTAATCTGTTAACCCTTTGCTCAGTAATGGGGTGATGCCCAGAAGTTCTCTGAAATCAAGGAAAGACTTAAATGGTGGGACTTGAATGACTAAATACAGCATAATTTTAGAGACACTTACCTGTCCTGTATCACCTCCAGTTGCAGCCCCAGAAGTTTTCAGGCCCATGGGTCCAGTGCTGTCCCTGCCAGGACTCTGAAGATTTAAAATGGCATGAGCCATACATCTGAGCACAACTGAGGACAGTTCTCATGGACTGTGATGGGACAGAGCCAGCGATGATATTGAAGGGCCAACAATTTAATCCCTGCTGGAAAGTTCAGCTCCATGGCTTTGTCATGCCATGACAGTGCATTGGCGTCATCAGAAACATATTCAGTCTATGTCATGTTCCCTGATGCACTGGTGAAATCTAAGTCCACAATTCTTAAATATACACTGTCTGGCAGTTATTTTATGGTTTGGGGGTTGGGGCTTTTTTGGTTGACACTAGTTTGTGTAATAGGATTAACTGAGTGGTAAGTGATGGCTGAGCTGATTTTGGAAAAAGTAAATTATAGTAACTTATTGCACAGAGTTTGTCTCTAGTGTAACATGATGTAATGCAAGGATTACCTGATATAAATTGATGCTCTGGCCCGTATTTTCATGAAACTAATAGATATGACTACATTTCCCTGAGAGAGAGTGATAGATGAGGTTAGGTTTCGCTGATGTTCTCTGATGCATGATGCTACAGTTCTTCAATATAAACTAATCCATGTCAAGAAGTATCCTTGACTCTGATATATGAGACAGAGTTTTTCCTTGTTGGACATAAGGGTAATACACAGACACCTCTTTTTAGCTGTTCAGTGATAAGTAATGGTGTATTTCTCTGTGTTCTCTAAGTTTCAGAGAAATTCATTCTCATGCATCGCTATCTATTACAGGCTTGTAAGTTTTTTGTACTATAGCAAAACCCTGCTACATGCATAAGTAGCTATCAGCAAAAATGAGGTTGTTCCATAATTTACGTCAGTAACACCAGCTCACAGGTAACGTCTTTTGTCAAGCAGGCCAGTCTCATGCAGGGCTAAATAATAGAGGTAAAGGTCATTTTATTAATCATTTTCCTGCACATTAACAGCTTTTTTGGATATAAAGAAATAATATAGGTTTCTTCTTAGCTTAGATGGGGATACCTGCCATTATATAGCAGTTATGCTTTGCAGTCCTCATTCTTACCCATCATTTGCTGCTGGTCTATCTCTGTCATCCAGGACGTTTTATGTTATCAAATAAATACTGATTATTATTTATCACAGAAAACAATAAACAAACAAACAAAAAACATTGCACAATACAGGTTTCAGGCAAAAAGAAAACCATTGGCAATAAGCTGCAATGTTTATTCCCATCTCACACATAAATCACTTCTTCAAAATTCAGTTTGCTTTGTTCAGCTCCTATCAGGGAGTCAAAGCCTTAAACATCATTGGATATCAGAGAAATCCAGATCCATGTGTTTCTTTCCACATGAAGGGAAAGTCAACACATTTTACACACATAAGAGTGTTGCAATTCATTTTCAGCTGTTGTGACCTCTGCTCTGTGGGCCTGCTAACAATTACATGGAATAATGGAATTTTTAAAGGAAAACTGTAGAAAAGTTAAAATGAGTAAAAGTTAAGTAGTACACATTTCTGTGTCTGGGTAATCACAGAATGTCCAGATGGCTTTTGAAGTCCAAGGAGGAGACACCACTACCTCTCTGGGCAACCTGTGCCAGTGCCCTGTCAACCACAGAGTGAAGAAGTGCTGCCTGGTGTCCAGTGAAAGCATCCTGTATTCCAGTTTGTGCCCATTGCCTCTTGTCCTGGCGTTGAGCATCACTGAACAGAGCCTGGCTCTGTCCTCTTTGCACCCTCCCTTCAGGTATCTAGGCACATTGATGAGATCCCCCCAACCCTCCTCTTCTCTAGGCTGAGCAGTCCCAGCTCTCAGCCTCTCCTCATGTGACAGGTGCTCCAGGCCCTTCCTCATCTTCACGGCCGTTTGCTGGACTCTCTTCAGTATGTCAATTTCTCTCATACGAGGGAGCCCAGAACTGAATGCAATGCTCCATTTGTGGCCTCACCAGTACTGAGAAGAGGGGCAGGATCACTTTTCCCAACACCTGGCAATGGTCCTTGTAATGCAGCCCGGGATACCCTTCACCTTCTTTGGTACAAGGGTACATTGCTGGCTCATGTTCAACTTGGTGCCCACTAGGACCCCCCAGGTCCTTTTTGTAAAAGCTGCTGGCATATATTGGTGTTTGGGGTTGTTCCTCCTCAGCTGCAGAGCTTTATATTTCTGCTTGTTGGATTTCACAAAGTTCCTGTCAGACCATTTCTCCAGCTTGTAAAGGTCCCTCAGTGTGGCAGCATGGCCCTCTGGTGTAGCAACCACTTCTCCCTGTTTTGTATCATCCGCAAACTTGCTGAAGGTGTGCTCTGCCCAATTGTACAGATCAATACAGATGTTGAACAGTACTGACCCCTGGGATAATCTGTTCCTTATTGGCCACAACTAAGCTTTGCACCACCAGCTTCCACCCTCTGGGCACAGATGTTCAGGCACCTTTTGAACCACCTTATGGTCTGCTCATCCAGCTCATACATCAACAGCTTCTTTATGAGGATCTTATGGGAAACAATGTGAAAGACACAGACGTACAGGTAGGTGGTGTCCACTGGTCTTCCCTCATCCACCAAGCTAATTATTTTGGTGTAGAAATTTATCAGGCTGGTGAAGCATGATTTCCCTTTGTAAATCCCAGTATATGATGAGATGATTTCTACCCAGTAAATCCATGCTGATATTATCATTTATATATGGCAATACTCATGGTATTTATAAATATATTTATACATATTTCTAATTCTTAATGCCCAGATTCTTACAATTATTAGGGTTTATTATGGATTTAGTCTAGAGTAAAAGTTTCCGAACAGACTTCTGTATTTACAACTCCAACCTCCCATTAACTAACTTTATGTTAGTCCACAAGAAGCTTTTGAGCTCAAAAGGGTGCACAGAGTAGATGTCCATTTTGCTGTTACCTCAAGCTTGTAAGAAAATTATCTGTCTCTCTGAATGCTGGTAACTTCTGTTCCCTGGGGACTCAGGTGAGGGAGATGCCTATACTGTGTAATGCAGTGGCTGGCAAAGTTGTCCAAGTTAGTCCCAGACATGCTAGTCCTGGAATAGCAAGCAATTTAGTCATGTAGATATTGCATGCTTAAATAGCACTGCTGAGAGCTGGTTAATATCAAAGGAGATGGATGGAACAGCTGAAATATCTTCAGGACCATGTTAGTATCTCTTTACTGTGCTGCATCATGCCATACTGGTGTGCCAGCATGTGCAAAGTGAACCCAGCTGTTTTTGCACAAAATTCATGCTGGTTATGTGTCTCTTTATTGTCTCTGTTCCAAAGACCAGCAGTTATATTCAGCACTGTAAATTTACACAATTCTATAATCATGTCTATGTATATTACGGAAAATAATTGTGTCTCACACTTTTTAACTTGGAGAAACAGAGAATCAAGCTTCCATTTATAGTGTGGTTATGGGATGTTAGAGAAACTCAATCTCTCTAGATCTGGAAAAGGATCCACGTGATTTTAACCAAAGCAGTCAATCAATTGCAATTCTCTTTGGCCAGGAAATCGCTGGCATCATATCACTTTAGTCCTGTGCATTACTGTAAGCCATGCATGACTGTGCTTATTCATTCATTCCAAAACCCAATAACCTCACTCATAAAACTCTGCTACATACAAAGGTTCTCCTGCCTGCACTGTTCTACCTCAGAAGCAAGCTCTGTGGGTGTTTCTGCAATTCACTTCCTTACACCTCAATTTTCATTGTGCATTTTGGCATTTACCATCATTTGCTCTGGAAGGAACCCAAGTTTCAGCATTGTTCTCAGGAGAAACAGGCATGATACATCACCTTACATTAAGGAAATCCAGCTTGCTGCAATAGCTTTAAATCAAGGAATCCATATATAAAATGATTCATGAAACAGAGTCTTCCTGGAACACACAGCTCCAAAAAGCAGTGTTTTACTGATTAAGTCTGATGAATGATGTTCTGGCTTTTATACAATGATCTGTGAGAGCTGGCATCATGAAAGAAAAAGGTGCCTCAAGCTGGGCTTCTTAACAGACAGTGATAAATGAGATTTTCTTCTGTATTATATGAATTGTAGAGTAAGTTTTATTGCCGTGAAATAATTCAGTGTTGTGTTGTTTTGTTTTTTTTCCTCTCTCTCTCCCCCATACAAAGAGCTACTTTAAGCTCCGTATCTTGAGTTTCGAAAGCACACAGCAGGGCAGAAGAAAGGCACTACCTGTACCTGCTGCCACCTCGTCCCAGCGCTGTGCAGCTGCTGGCAGGAAATCCCAAATCCCCGCGGGGCGGCGCGGGCAGAGCATCCCCACGCTGCTCCATTCGCCTGGCTGTGCTGACCTCTGCTGGTGCTTCGCCGAGGAGGGACGGCTTCCCCTTCTTGCCCGTCATCCCCCTGCAGCACGCTAAAGCTCTGCTCTTTTCTCCCTCTCGCACATCCGCCTGACCCTGCTGTTGTCCTTTTTCCCTCTCGCACATCCGCCTGACCCTTCTGTTGTCGCACAGGAGGACGCGTGTCGGTGACTGAGGTAAAAGGCAGGTTTTTTGAAAGGGCATGGCTCTGTGATGAGAGGAACTGTCAGCCAGTTTCTGCTGTTGGTGTGCTCTGAGGGGCAAAAGACCATCCTCACCTTCTTTGCTCTTCTTGATTGCTTTGCTGCACGACCAGGGACTGAAAGCGAGCAAGCTTCCTGCTTGCCTTTCCCCCAAAGCCATAACCCTTATGCTCTGTGACACCTTGAGGCACGGGAGCATCTCCCTCCCTATGCTCACATCCATTCCTACTCAAAATATGTTATTTCATGCTATTTTTAACTGGGGGAGTTATGCTTGCTACATAACGATTTGGTCATCTCTATTATGACAGTCTCTAGACTTGTCCAGTCACTCCAGTATAACCCTTCTTATAGCTATTGGAGCAGTTTTATTCGCTTGGCTAGGGTTACTGTTTAACCTGGCCTTTTCATGCATGCAAAAGTTCAAATGTTCAAAAGAACAAGATTCATCCCTGGCTAAGGGTTCCTGACTGCCAAAATATCCCAAAGCTCTGCATAGGTACAGTCGGCATGTCAGGCATTTTTCCAGGGTCCATTTTTGGTTCAATTCCTGTCATTTTCTCTCCAGGCACACAAAGAATTGCCTCTCATTGTCTGAAGAATAACTCCTGATGTTTCACTGGGAATTCTGCATTCATAAGGCTTGGAGGAAGCCAGAACAAGTGCTGCAGGCTAAACTCACGAGGACTTAAAGACCTCTGCAGGGACCTAGCCTAGTGTCTACAGAAGCAATTCTATATAGGGCAGAGCACAGCATACAGATAGTTCAGCAAAAGCTCTGAAGGCAGAACATGTGTTGTCTCACACCCCTCTCTCACAAGTAAGGTGCTCACTAACTCACTATTTTGGACACATCTCCTGCAGGTTCCTCCCCTGAAACCAACCTCAGTTCCTTCCTACCAGGGAAACAAATCCTCTTCTCCCTTCTGTCAGCCCAGCGAGGAGGTGGGTGCCAGCTCTCAGCACCTTTTTGGTCAAGGTTGTTCAGCAGCACAAAGAAGAATTCAGGATTCACTGTGCAAAACAAAGCAGTATCTTGTAATCTAGTGGTTCTACATTAGGTAATGCCCACATTTTTTAATGAATGTATTGCTTCAGGACTTGACCTCTAATTAACATCATTGTCCTTTGCTGTTACCTTTGAGTGTTCTGCTTCATTTTTGGTTATTCTCTTTGGGCCTTTCTTCACAAGGAAACAAGGAGTGTTATTAGCATGTTAGTTTCTCCAAAGAAAGAAAAGATCTTTTTTTTTTTTTTTTTCTTTTTGGTCATTAATGATAGGATAAAAGTGGAATTACAGCCCAAACACCAATAATTATCAAATAGCACTTGTATAATGATCTGTTCCTAAATTATAACCTTGTTTGTCTTTTGCCTGTACAATTGCTCTTTCATTTCAGTTTCCCAGAAAGAATGATCTTTCCCCCCATCCCTTGTTTTAAGTGGCCATCCCTTCATTCATTTGTCACTTGAGTAAGGAGAAGGCTGAATCAATTAATCAAAGGCTTGCAGAGCAATGTAATGGTTGGTTAAACCTTGCTTTCAATGCAGAATTCAGCTTTAGAAATTCTAAAGTAGTATTTTCTTTCTACAAAATCTAACCTTGAGGCTAAAAAAAAAAAAAAAAAAAAAAAATTTTTTTTTTTGTTTGGTATTGCCCTTATTCTGTATCAAACTGAAGAGCTGCAATAAAAGTCATTCCTATAGCCTCACTTTTGAGGTTTGCCTGTTAAAATATGATACAACCACAGACTTCTGGTTTTGTACTTGTAATTTAGTGCAGGGGTAAGGAAAGGGCAAGAAAGAAGAAAACTTCCAGAAAGGTTAATTAATGGTTATGTAAATAGCAAATCCTTGTCACAGCTGTGCACTAATGTTTTATTACACTGGTTTAGTGTATACTAAAGATCCAGGTCTGGAAAATGGTAGCAAGACAGCTCCTTACCGGATTCCTGGTAAGAAATTTTGCTAGATCTTGAGAAATTTCACTTGAAAAGAATAATGTAAAGAGGACTTCTCTGTTAGAGAGTGCTGAACAACTGGAGACATTGTTGACATGTGGGAGGATGGGAAACAGAAATGAAGCCTATAGCTAAAGGAAGGGAGTTTGAGACAAGTGCCCAGAAGCGCTTTCAAGTAGCTGAATTTGTGCTATCTTCCTCAAGATTTTGTTGGGCTTAAATCTCCCTTAAATCATGCACTTGATCTCAAGCAACAGCAGTTTACATTTGAAACAACAACAAAGTCTCAAGTTCTTTGTAGTCTGAATGTAAGACTCTAGCTGCCAGGGAAAAGCAAAAAGTTATGTTCTTAGAATGCATGCTGAGAGCTGCTTTAGTCAACTTCAAAAAATTCTTCTCAATTTACTGATATCTGATCACAACTTTCACCTGTGTAGTTATCAGGGGCTAAATACCATATGTACCTGAATGCATTGGCCCAAATCAAAGAGGGGATTAAGTATACAGACTGCTCATGATACTATAATCTACAGTCAAGTGTGAATATTATTTCTGTACTTTTAGATGGGATAAGCTTATATTTAACCAGTAGTGTTCATCAAGAAGTCATGATACACAGTAAAAGCAAGAATGGTCTTTACGCTCATTTGCTTTCTGGAATTAGAGAGGAAATGATTTTTCATGGCTCAGTAAAGGTAGTAATAATTACTGACAGGTTTATAACAGTTTATAACAGTTCGTGGAAATGTTTGTTGGTGGTTGATTGTCAAATGCAGGACCACAAGCAAATGAACTGAATCAGAATAATAATTCTTGTTTCTAAGAAATGTGAAAACAGAGAAAACAGCAAGGTGACTGCTGAGCAAGAAACAAAGAATTGCCATAAAATCAAAGCCAAAGCATCTGAAGAAGTGGGTGTCTGTTGTTCTGCCTTAAGACTGGAGTAAACACACAGTTATTCCTGAGAGATGTCCATCAGTGATACATAATTATCCGTAACCATTACATCTATTCTAGGGCTTTAGCAGTACAAAGTTTTCCCTAAAATTTCTAAAGCTCCCTTACTGTATTCAGGCATGCTACTTCTCCCTACGCAACTCAGATCAGACATTTCTTTTCTTTTCTTTTTTTTTCTTTTTTTTTTTTTTTGGACCAGTGTTTTATATTTTCAGAACTGTTACATTGTCTTGTCTCTTTTCTTTCCTACACCTCATCACCTTCTCTTCTTTAGACTATGAAACTGGACACAGTGCTCCAAATGAGATCCTAGAACAGAAAAAAATCATAGTTCCTAGAACTTGTAGACTTCTTTCTTGTTTGCAGTGCTTTTGTCTTTTCTGTGGTAATGTACCATTGCTGAATCATAGCTCACAAAACCCCAGACCCTTTTCTATAAAACTGATACTTAACCAATCAATGTTAAGGTACTTAATCGTACCCTATACACATCTTTTAAACTACTTCTGCCTAAACATGGTATTATGCTCTTTCTTTTTCTATTGCTTTTATTCTGTTTTCACTTCTCTTCTCCAATCTTTTGAAACAGTTTATTCCAACAGGTGTTTTTGTGAGTGTGTTTAAGGGGCAGAGGCTCCCTGGTGCTTCCCATCTTGACATTTTCTGAAAGCTTAAAAAAGCATATTATACTTTATTGGATTATACAATGATTAGTGAAAGTATTGAATAATATGAGGCTCTTGCAAGAGCTGCAGTTTACATATCCTTAGATTTTGGCAGGGAATTGCACAACCAACTAAACTAAATAGCATGTTTTCTGGACAGTGTTTTATTTACTCTATACTACATAGATGTATATATCCTGTTAACTTAAAATGTGAGAAACAATGTCACAACCTTTGCTAAAGTCACTGTATATGATATACACTGTTTTCTTTTACTGGTAAGGCCTAGTGTGCTACAGTCTGAGACAATGAGATGGGTTTCATGTTTTAATATGTTCCATTAGTGGCAAATCCATCTGGATTGTTTTTTCCTTTTTTTTTTTCTTTCTTTTTTTTTTTTTTTTTTTTTTAAATGTTCCAAGCACTGGTAAATACTCTGAATATTTGTTCCAGTATGTGGACATGGTGCTTAGGGACATGGTTTAGTGGTGGATTTGGTAGTTATGTGGATGGTTGGACCTGATGATCCTAAGGGTCTTTTCCCACTTAAATGATTCTATGATTCAAATCAATCAAAATTAGGATAATGGACATCCTTTTCTCCTTTTTTAAGGCTCTGTGTTCCAGAGCTACAGCATCATAGCCACCCTTCATAAATTCTCAAGTAGTCCTCAGTGGGAAATGTCATGAGTCAGGTACTCTTGTTTGCAGATCATCAGGGCCTTCTAGTTTGAAAACACCATTTATTTTTTTTAACTACTAACCAGTCTGCTCTCATATTGCTCAAAATTACGTGTATACAGCAATATGACAGAAATTTTGTATTTCAAAATTATATCTTATGAACTCAGTAGGATAAAACTTATGCAATATCAGTAATGTTACAGATTCTTTTCCAGTTCAGAAAACAAGGAAAGATTTTAAGAAGACTAATTTCTCTGTGGCCATTGATTGCAAGCTGTTTTTGATAGATATATGTTATTTTACAACTGCAAGAAGAATAGCTCCTTGTTAGCCTTTTTTCATTACATTAATAGAGCATAATTAAGAATATTTTAAGATTTTAATTGTAAGCTTTAATCTAATATTCTGAATTTTGATAACATATCATCAATTGCAGCACATTTTCAATCAGATTTCCTTCGATGCCAGAAAGTTTTAGAATTACTGAGATATTTCATTATGTAAACCCTGAAAATGGGACGGTGTAGATAGCTGTTCCCACTAGATGGCTGTCTCCATACCCTGCAGATGAAAGGGTCTTAACACATTTTCACATTACTATGAGTTACTATATATGTTAGGTGAAGATTTCCCAGATGCTGCTTTTAAAGATGACGAATATGTGGGTGATACTTTCAGAGCCTGAATGCTATACAGAAATATAGTCCTCCACAAACTGCCAGCAGTTTCTCACGGTGTGACCATTAAATCTGGAGTGATCTAATCATGTACGTGCTGATTCTTATGACCAACATCTTTAATTGTAAGACAAGTTGCAACAAAGAACTGACAAAATCTTTGGTTACAAATTAATTTCTTCACTAAAAAATCAGACAGCCATGATATGTTAGTGATCCATGCTTTGTCTGGAAATCAGAATTATACATGTTTAACTAACCCTTGAATTCTAAGGGCTAAATATAGGTTTCTCATTCCCTTTGAGAACATACTGCCCTCAGAAACCTTAAGAATTTAGACCTCTGCCTTAACTTAGACAGTACAAGAAAATAGCATTATCTTTAAAGTCTGTGAACAATCAGAGATACAGTGAAATTAATCACAAAAGCCTGTGATGAGAACAGCGTTGTAATCAATGCGTAATGGTGGAGATAAAACAATATGAGAGAAAAGCAAGATGATTGTTTTCACTTCTCCGCCTGATGTTTTGATAACATCATGGCATTAACTGCCAGGTAGGTAGCTGGGATTTGACACTGAATCACAGCTCTGGTCACATTAGTTATTTAAAGCCAGTCAAAAGGAACAAGTCATCCCAGTAAGATGCAGTGCTTATTGTCTCGTCTTTTTTCCACCATACCTAAAGACATTTATCTGCCTTCATGCTTCTTGCTATTCTCTACTTCACATCCTTATATTTCTTTCAGACTTTCAGTGTTTGAGGTTTAAGTCTATAAATGTTCATGAAGAAAACCTGAATATAAAAAGCATATTTTTTAACAAAAAAAAAAAAAATGTTTAAGCTTTCAGCCATGCAGAACAAATGTGTGTGATGGAGATAAGGAGATATACGTAAAGCTGTTGAAATAGTTGCTGTCATAAACGTAACTTCAGACCATATCTTCACTGCTAAAGGCCTGTGCTGCAAGGAGCCAGACTGTCTGGGGTGGCTGCTGCCCGCACTGCCACAGGCTCATGGCAAGTCTGCTCCAGAGCCACCTGCAAAATGATGTCCTCTGGGCCACCTGTGGCCTTGAGGTGTCATCATGACTTCGGAGGGAAGGAGGGATTTTAGTTCAAAGTGCTAAATTATTTGTGCAAGGTCTCCCCATGGCCCTGGGAGATACATGGACATACCCAGAGGTCAATCCTTCTGGAAGTGTTGGGGCTGCCACCTGAAATCACATGGCCATCTATACAGCTGGTTTATGTATGTTTGGCTTGCCCTCTGGCTGCATCTCAGAGTGAATGAGGGAGAAGATTGGCTTATCGCTGAATCTTGTCCCTGCAGGACTGAGCTGGGGTTGTCCTCACAGAGAGGAGATCTCAGCTCATGAACACAAGCAGATGGAAAACAGGACAAGGGTGTAATCCTTCTGCAAAGGCAGAGGAGCACAGCACCAAACAGTGTCCTCCCTTCCCCCCACAACCTCAGGCAAGATGCTGGTGAGTAAATAAATACCAGATCATTTTGCTCAAAAGCCAACTGAATTTTGCACAGCAGTTGGCAGTACTGCAATATACCAAAGAGTTTGCTGCTGAGCTCTGCATTCCCGTCCCCAAGAAAACTCAATGAAGGCTACCTTAAATGCCTCAAATACCAGTTCAGAGCTCAGGCACCATCTGGAAGCAATGAGTGGGTAGAGACCGAGGTGCTGATGCACCAAATTAACGCGGCACCCAGGTGCTGACATGTTACTTCCAGCTCTTTGTCAGCCTTTGCCTTTCCCACACGTGGATTTCAGCAATGAGGACTCTGCTGTCTCAGGAATGGGAGCTGCTGCTGTGCCAACAACACATTCGCTGTGGCTGGAGCTCAGTGAGAAGTAGTCCAAGTTCAAAATGTTGTGACAAAAAAAGGACACGCGACCATTTTTACACTTTAACAGGGCTATTTCTTTGCTCAGTTTTTGACAGTTTTCAACAGTACTGGTAAAAATGATTCCCGTTTTCCTTTTCTACAGTGTATTTCTTCAATTTATGGGCCTTTTTCAGCATATCCCTTACTCTTGTCAGTTTTCATAGCTTTGTTCTTCTTGGACTATGCATATTCTTCTCACATTTATTCCTTCTTTTTCCTTCATTCAAATATATATATATATTCTTTATTTATTTATCTTTTCTTTCCATTTTTTATTGTGTTTTATTCAGTTGTCATTTATTCATTGTCTTTTCTTGTTTCATCTCAGTCTTCCCTTCCTCCTTTCCATCACCATATTTACATTTCTCTTTCAAATCCCACTTTCTATAGCCCTCTTCACTTAATCCCTGGACACACTCTGCAACCCCCATATCAATCCTTTTTCTTTTTCTGCTTATAACCTTTTGTCCTTTTACTGCTTTTTCCCTTCCCATGCACATTTTTTCCCCTTCTCACATCCAGATGTTTTTCCCTCTCTATCTCCAGCTGTGCGAATAAATGACTTTTTTGTTTGTTTCGAGGAAGTTCGGTCAATCTTGAACTTATTTTCCAGGAAACCAAAACTGCGTAAATGATCTTTTTGGGTGAGTGTTTCATGTAGCACAAACTGAAAAATGGATGAGTTTAATCCTGTAAAATTTGTTAGAAAATAAAAGTTGATGTAAATTTGTAAATCAAATTCTAGAGTGTCTTTAAAAATAATAATAATAATAATTCAGATTTTAGGGGCGGAGATGAAGGTAGGGGAAGTAGCTTTCCACTTCTTTTCTGGCAGGAGTAAAGGGAGGATATCTAGCCAAATTAATTCAGACAGATCCCACTACACATTTGAAGTATACTTACATTGATGAAAACTAATGTTTTGGGAGCAAAACATGTTTGGCTATTTTTTTTCTTGCCCTATATCTTGCCAAGCAGGGAGCATCAGCTGCACTTTCTTGGGTATCCCAGTCCTTTGCTTCCTGGAAGAGCAATTAAAATGTATCCCTGTTGGACTGACAATGTAATCTTGGGATACAAGGCATGGAAGCTTCTCACTATCAACAGCAAATTCTTGAAAAGGGGGCAAATGTTTTTCTTGCCTATGTTCTCTTGCACTTGAAACCACAGAGGCAAAGTGCTGGTCTCAGATGAAGCTGCAAAGTGAGAAACAGCTGCTCAAAACATCCAGACTGCCCTCAGACACACAATGTGATTTCTGGTGATTTGGATGGGAGCTACATCTGTGTACCTGGAAGAAGAATCTGGCCAAGCACAGGTCTGAATGCCACGCTTTTCTGCCCATTGTGCCCATATCACAATTAGCAAAAAGATTTTGAGGGAGAGGAGGGGAAAGAAGGGGAAACTGCCAATGGGAGGATATTCCTAGCTCATAAATCCCAACACATTGAAACACAGATTAGTCCCCTGCTTTCTTTTTAACCAGCCCCTGCCTCGAGTTCACTCAATTCTGAATTTGCTGAACTGTTCAGCTGATGTCTACCCTGAAGTAATGAATTGGCAGGCCTATTTCTAACGGTGATTAATGAAGCTTTTCAGAGGCAACCCATTATTTGATCCAAAGTTAAAACAATGGTTCATCATTAATCACTACAAGACATAGGCTCACAGATTCATAATTCTCAGCAAGCCAATTTCATTAAGGGTCCCACTCTTTCTTTTGTTAACCCAGGACTTCTCTATCTCCCCACCCTTCACAGGCGCCTTTCTGGTGCCCCATTTCCAGGTTGTTTTGAATACAGTCTCACACTCTTGGGGATATTTTTTTCAGACTCCACAGCTTTCCTAAACTATATTATCCTCTTTTGGATTTCAAAAATTCCTCTTCCAATAGAAAAATGTCTCCGGTTATCAAATATGAGCCAACATTGGCACCCAGTGGCTGAACAGATTAATCACAGATACATATTCCCTGGAGCCCACCTTTTCTGTTCTTCAAAGACAATTTTTCCTCTGAGGTGTATGTGGTGCTCTTACACAGCTTTCCACCTCTTGGCTATCTAGTCATGGCTGTGAAGTAGTTATGGTGAGAAATGAGAAGGAAAATCCAGGCTGTGGCTGTCCCTCATCTCTGCTAGGGCCCATTGAAGTCACTCCACAGAATTCACCAGCTGGGACAAACATCGCCAGCATGCATGGGATGAGGAGCCCTGTGCTGACTCCCAGGAGGCCACAGCACCCACATGATGTTGTTCAGCAACATGCAGACATACCAGTTGTGCCCCTGCGTGTATCACCTGCTCAGAGGACTGCACCTGAGTTCATAAGTCCTGTCCCCACTCCAAGAAACTCATAATGTTAGGACCAGTGGTCTTACGAAAAGTAACATCAAGGTTTTTGTCTCTGAACTTGACCATGACTTGTATAGGCAGAAGTGATGACAGCAAAAATGGATAGTGGCTGGCAAAAAAGAAGGAATAATCCTCCTGGGCCTGTTCAGCTTGGAGAAGAGAAGATAGAGAGGGAATCTTATCAATGTGTTTAAATATCTGAAGGGAGGGTGTCAAATGATGGGGCCAGACTCTTTTCAGTGGTGTTCAGCAACAGGATGAGAGGCCATGGGCACAAACTGAAACACAGCAAATTCCAGCTGAATATGAGAAAACACTTTTTTTGCTGTGAGGGTGACAGAGCACATAGTGCATGTAATGTATAGTGCATATAGTGTATAGTGTATATATAGTGTGTATATATAGTGTGTATATATAGCGTATAGAGCCTATATTACAGAATCACAGAATCACAGAATCATCTAGGTTGGAAGAGACCTCCAAGATCACTGAGTCCAACCTCTGGCCTAACACTAACAAGTCCTCCACTAAACCATATCCCTAAGCTCTACATCTAAACATCTTTTAAAGACCTGCAGGGATGGTGACTCAACCACTTCCCTGGGCAGCCTATTCCAATGCCTAACAACTCTTTCAGTAAAGAAGTTCTTCCTAATATCCAACCTAAACATCCCCTGGCATGACTGTAGCCCATTCCTCCTCATCCTGTCACCAGGCATGTGGGAGAATAGACCAACCGCCACCTCGCTACAGCCTGTACCTGTAAGGTACCTGTAGAGTGCGATCAGGTCGCCCCTGAGCCTCCTTTTCTCCAGGCTGAACAACCCCAGCTCCCTCAGCCGCTCCTCAGAAGACTTGTTCTCCAGACCCCTCACCAGCTTCGTTGCTGGTGAGAGGTCTGGAGAACAAGTTATTCAATAATTAATTATTCAATACTTCAGTAGAATAATATGGTAATTTGTACATGAATGTAACATGAAATTAAAAGATAAAGTTTAAATACATATTTTTGTGTTATAAAAATGAAAAACTTGGCGTGATCCACACAGAGGAAAAGCTGAGTAATTTTCATTTAACTTCATTTCCTTTTACCAGAATCAACTTCTCCAATCACTGAACTGAAATGTTTCATCAGCTTTAATCATAATGTCTCTTATCAGATGTAAAAATTAAGTCACGCGGGGAAAATAAATAAATAAATACATCTTTTTGTTCAAGACTACACAGAAAGCTACTTGAGAATCAAGAACTGCTCTCCCTGCAGGACAGT
The DNA here is from genome assembly GCF_011077185.1 of Oxyura jamaicensis. Lineage (NCBI taxonomy): Eukaryota > Metazoa > Chordata > Aves > Anseriformes > Anatidae > Oxyura > Oxyura jamaicensis. Next base: position 120,751,685 of record NC_048894.1, on the reverse strand, counting down.
GCCCCTTCCAGCACTAATGACCACATCCATACAACTATAGTGTTAATTAATGAGAAGCAGTATTCAGATTTTCAGATAGTGCCTTACAGTCCCTTAACTCGTTTGAGAATCCATGTTTGATTTTCATTCCTACCCTGTCCACCTACCTCCAAACCATTAAGCAATATTATAGACACAGAAGAGAGCAAGATGCTAGTGCCTTCCACTAGAAATGCAGATGCTGCATGGGTTGAAATCCCTACTTGCACACAGATGTTCATTGGCTCATAAAATTGAATACACACATACATCAACAGGAAAAAATACATTTCAGTAACAACATTCAAAGCAAACAATATTAAAAAAATCCCTCATACACAGCTACATAATCTTGAAGAGCATATCACAAGTAAAATTAAACTTTTGTACAAAGAAAAACCATGCTAATTATTTTTCCTTTCATTCGAAGAAAGTTGCTTCCCACCGAGCACTTTTCATATCGCAGCTGAGTCAGTAAGCTGTGTAACAGCATGAGCAATGAAAGACAGTTCCTAAATGCACTTCATGAGCACACTGAGAGGGCTGCTGAGACCATGATCAGTTGTAGAAAGAAAACACACATACCATAAGAGAAAACAGTATCTGTTCTGCCTGTCCGTGACCTTGCAGCTTTATTGGAGAGCTGACCTCAGAGAAGAGAGGCCCAGTGTCCCACCAAACCAAGTCCTCTTGCCGGTGAAGCCCTGTATAGCAGATCTGGGAGAGCCCTGAAGGAATCCCAGGAATGCGCTAGTTACGGCTGCTCAGTGGGGTGGTGCTTTCTGTCAGCAACCTCCTGCCTGCCGGGGACACTGTCCGGGACAGAAATGTGTGATGCCAAACATCTGGGTGCCAGCCATGACTTGGAGTCAGCCCTCGGATGACGGGCTGCTGCCACCGTTTAGGCAGGAGGCACTATGTGTGCGCAATGGTGGGTGTGCACATAAGGAAACATTCCTGCTCTTCAGAAGTGCCCCAAAACACCAAAGCTTTGCCTTCAAATCACCAAAAAAGCTTGCTGTGCACACAGGCTCCCTTCACCCCGGCTGTTTCCAACAAAGGTTGCCTTTAGGGTGCAGCTTCGCGTGCCTCTGTGCCCCTTGGGCCTGCGCCCCGTGGCTCAGCCTGTCGGTGACGGCCTCACTGCCAGCTGTGGCGCTCACCACACAGAACTGGCAGCTGCTCGCTGGGAAATCAGCCGGCACTCCCAAATGCAGAAAGTTCCCAAACTCACCCTTTTTTATTGCTGGTGATTTGGCACAGCGGCTGCTGAGTGAGCGGCTGCTGGCTGACACTTCAGCCACAGCTAGAGGACACGGATCTGTGGCCCAGCGTTGCCTGCATATGTGCTTTGAAGACGTTCTTCCCTGTGTGCTCCAAACCCTCACTGAAGTCAGGGGGAAGATTTCTCTCCCCTCCCCCATCCCTTTATTTTCACAGGCTTTGCTCATGAACTGGTTGGGAATACTCGGTGGGAACATGTGCTCTGTAAACAGTTTCCTCTTCTGCCTGCCTCTGCTGTGCAGCCAGGAATGCGGGATTTATGCAGCCAGAAAAAGTCTATTCAAAAGAGGCCTGTCTCTTTAGCACCCGGCAGTTAAGGTATTCAGTCGGTCTGAAGCAGATTTCTCTGTCCCCTTGGCATTTATGCAATCTACATCAGATAATGAAGTAAAATCATGCAGGATCTGAAGACCACCTACTCACCGCAGCCCAGGCGCTGCAGCACCTACCCTGTGTTCACCAGCAGAGCCTTCCCCAGGCACTAAAGCTGTCCTTGGCCACACAACCCCACATGTAGCCCTGCTCCAGGACCCCATACACCCAGAAAGAAGTTGGGAAACCTCCAGAAGTTATCAAGCGCTAGCACTCAGACCCTTCGCCATCCCATTTCCCATTCAGAGACACGGAAGTTTATGCAATCCTGATGGCAGCCTTCCTTCGTCCCTAGTGAGGAGGCTGCTCCAAAGGCACCATGGAGCCAGGCTGCAAGGAGTAAATTAAGACTCTTTGTTTTAACAAGCTCTGATAGAGGCAGGGGGAGAAGCTTTCTTTCCTTTTTTCGTGCAGCTTTCTTTCCTTTAGGTGGCAGTATGAGTTTACAGCTCCCCGCAGCACCGGCTGCGCTCCCAGACCTGCTGGGGAGCATCCTCTGTCTGTGCTCAACCATCGCCGGGTTAATTTTCCAGAAAATCCTGCACAAGCAATTAAAATGTTAATGTTGTGAGGGAAATGCCTCCGTTGAAGTAAACTCATTCGAGAGTCAGTTGTGCTCGGTGGAAGGGGAACAGTCTATTGATTTTGAACAAGGTCATATCTCATCAGACTTGCCACCTGGATTATTTTTGTTTGCGCTGATCAGCTACCGAGTCCTTGATTTCACAGCGAGTTTGAAATCACCTTAATGAAGCAGAAATTTAAGGGGGGATGGTTTCCCTACCAAGACCTTTCTTTATTCCAGAAATGTGCTCCTTCACCTGTTTATCTCTGACCACCTGCTCACCTCCGTGCTCGCTAACCTTATTTCACTAAAGCAGCAATAACTGATGCAAAACTCCATTGCTGGCATCTACCATCCAAATTCACACCTTACGCCCTGATTTGTGTCCCAGCCAGCCAGCAGTGTCTTCTCTCAGGAGGACGCGAATGTCTCAAAGTGGAATTCTGTTAAAAAATAAAAATAAATGAACAAACAGACAACAACAAGAAATTTGCCTGTTTATAGAGCCTTTAAGTGACATTTGGGTGGACATAGGGTAGTTGTGCATTGTGTCCTATTGGTGATTATAGGAGGAAGGACTATAACAGAAGGAAAGTTTTCCACCTTGTTCCGGCAATTCCTGCTGATGGAGTTGTGGGCTGCCTTGCATGCAGAATAACTAACCCCATTAAGACAAGGTATGCTCAGTAAAAGTGCACTGGTATTTCATTACAAGCAAAAGACTCCTGGGACAGAGAAGCAGAAGCACCTAAAGCCTGATTTCATTTGCACATTCCTGATGGTCTCTGCCCAGAGCTTGCAGTCTTTCCTCCCCAAGCCGACAGTCTTACAATGCTCTCTTTTTATGATTGTGGTCACACTGGAAAACAGGAAAAGAACAAAGAGAAAAGATGGATGTGCTTTTTCACCATATCTAAATCAGGTTATGCTATTTCTAGTGATATAGGCTATGATTCTCCAACCCAAGTGCTAGGGTATTTGCATGCTTAATTCACATGTCTAATTGCCATAATTGCACATGCTCATTAGGCAATTTTGTGTGCAAATGCTGAGTTAGGCACATAACTAGGCATAGTGTTTGCAGTGTGATCTGGTTCAGCACTCACAGAAAATTTGTGAACAAATTAGACATGCAATTGAATGCACATTTTATGCATTGAGGTTCTGATCCTATGCTAAGAAGTTGGGCAGGGCCTGGCACCATGCAGACTGCAGTTTAAATGAATGAGAAGAAAGTACTGCCCTTGTGAGTCCCATTGCAAGATCAAGCCCTTCAGCCAGAGCAAATCAGGCCTCAGCTGTCCATCACATCATCCAGAGATTCACACCCTCCTCTAAGGCTGAACTGGAATACTGGGAAGCAAAACAAATTTAACATTCATCTGGAAAAAAAAAAAAAAAAATCATGAAGCTCTAATTTTATAATCTGATTGCTGAGGACATGTAGATACAGAGCCTCCCTGTCAGAAGTCAGACAAAGCCAGCCTGTTTCTTCCTATGTTCCCATAGAAGACACAACAGTGAGTAACCCAAGTAGCTCAGTGTTAGCAATAAAGGATACTAGCACAGCTTTAAACCAGCACAGCTGATTTGAGTTAGAGCCCGCCTGTGGGAGCATGGCTACAAGAGAGCCCAACTTTTGTGGTCTAATGTTTGCAGTTTCTCCATCTCGATGAAGATATCTGTTCTTTTAATAGAAAGTACAGAGGAAAATACCCCAAAAGTAAGAATTCAAGGCACAAAGAGATTGACTTATGGTTTGTTTAATCCTTCAACTTTACCCTCCCCAAGCCAGTTTGCAAACTCTCTTCCTCTGAATTTATGACAAGCAGGACTAAAGGGACTGTCTATAGATTAACATTGACATTTCCTTTGTACATTAATCCTTTGAATCTCATTTACAATACGTCTCTGCTGAATGACATAAAAATGATGATTTTTTATTACTGACTAGATTATAATGAGGTACATTTCCACTACCATTCAAAAAATACCAAACGGAAGCCAGAGCTGTCTTTTTACCAAAATGTGCCTTTACAAATGAAAAAGTGGGCATGCTGTGATGGGCACGCTGTTGCTTGCCTTTTGGAGAGCAACAAAGTACACCTCCATCCTGCAAACTCCCACAAATGGTCGAATGCACAAGGCCAGGGATGTTTCGCCATTGCAGCAGTTAAGTTCTTCTCCTTAGGGTGTAGCTTCATGGTGCGAAGGCTTTGGTGAAAAGACTAACTTAAGGAGTTGGGCCCACAGCACTCCTGCCCGCCTCACCTGATGGTCACCCCACAAGAAAGGGTGTCTTGAACAGGGGGTAGTTCACTGAAGAAAGGTAGTGGCATGAAAGAGCTGTGGTATGCAGATAGAAACAAAAGTGAAGACACTGAGGGAGAGGAGAGAAGAGGAGAGGAGAGGAGGGGAGGAGAGGGGAGGGGAGCGGAGAGGAGCAGAGAGGAGAGGAGAGGAGCGGAGAGGAGCAGAGAGGAGAGGAGAGGAGAGGAGAGGAGAGGAGAATTGCAGTCACCATGAGTCAATGCACTTATGTCCTCTACACCCAGAACCAAACACACCCTTCTGGTGCTTCCACTGACATTGAGTTCTTCAGCATCTTTCACTGGGTACATTTACTCTGATGTTACATGGAGGTGACTGGGAACCTCCCTGTGTTCAAAGGTTTAAAGAAGGCATGGAAAAATATATACAAAAAATGTAAGTGGCTGTGGGAAAGAAGGAAGGGAGGAAGGGAGAGTGGAAGGAAGGAAGGAAGGAAGGAAGGAAGGAAGGAAGGAAGGAAGGA
>NC_048894.1:120512904-120746642 GCF_011077185.1 Oxyura jamaicensis | reverse complement strand
GAAGGAAGGAAGGAAGGAAGGAAGGAAGGAAGGAAGGAAGGAAGGAAATATATCTGTATAATAGTATATGTGCCTATGGTGCTAGCAAACACTGACATTAAGATTCCATGGTTTGTTATAAAATCCTCAATTTATGAAAAGCCTAAAAAATGCAGAACAGTTAGAAGTTGATATCATACAGTGAATAGAAATGAACAGGAGGGGAAAAAAAAAAAAAAAAAAAAAAGTGAAAATTCAGGGGCTAATACCTCATCCTGCTTTATAACGCACACAGCAGAGTAAGCCTAGGAAATATTCCTTAGGCTATAAAATTACACAAAGGACTAGAGTGTCCCATTTTTCTTTTTAATTTAGTGAAAATAGCCAGAGCCATTGAAGAGAGGGAATTGACCTCTTTGGGTCTCTCACTTTCTCAGAGACATTTCTGGTCAGTCAAGCCTGCATGTCATTCCTGGAAGAATGACCACAGCCTCAAAGCTTTCTGGCCTCTACCCTGGAACCCATTGCTTATATTTCCATTACCCCACTGTATGTCAGACCTGTCTACAGCCTTTGTCAATGGCAAAAGGTCAGAAGTCTACCAAACTTAGATATTGGCATATATTCTCCCATAAATTAGACAAAGAAATTTCAGAATCCATATCCCTGAGTGATGGTGAATGTCATCCCCCCCCTTTCTGCTTCTTTTCGAGAGGTTACACGCAGTTTGGCCTGTGTGGCTTTACAATCCATCCATTTTAAAAACAATTAAAATAATATAACATTGATTTATTTTTAAGCACCGCGGTTTGCAGGAGTGCTGAGTGTGAATGGATTGAAGAGCCGCTGCCCCTATAACGCAGCATGTAGTACCCCCTGGAGGTGAGAACCCCAGCATGTAGAGGCCAGAACCTCTGGTTCGAAGGCTTTCCCTGCTTTCTTGTCCTTTTCAGCAGCAGGTAGTGGGAAGGGAACAGACAGCGGCTTTCTGCTTGGGAGCAAAGAAAAACTGCAAAGCCAAGTGCTGTGCCCAGGATGCTCAGAGAGGCAGCGAAACCCAGACGAAATCGGGCTGAGCCGGGAGGCATTCCCCAGTGCTGGCTGCACGCTAGGTTGTAAATCATCCTGTTTCCAAGCCCAGCATGGCTTCTTTTCCTTTGCTAAGGAAATCTCTCTCTTTCATTTTTCTGTTCTTTTCTCCCTTCAGGGAAGACAAGCTCCCCTGCGACGGTGGAGGAGCCCAATAAGAAAAAAGCCTCCCTCCAAATCAGCTGGGATCCTCGATGTGCAGAGGGTTGCACTTAGCCTCGGCTCTCAGAGCAACGAGGGTGCTTCAGAGCCAAGGCTGCGCCTGGTGGGGGGAGGTAATTATAGGCGAGGAAATATGGGGAGGGGGAGGCACACATAATGCGGGGCCTGATCTCGAGAAGTGCCGAACACTTGTGAGGCACCAAACACCTTCAGTGCTCAATGACAGGAGTTAAGAGCATCCAGCCCTTCCCAAGAGTTGCTAAGCGCCCTGGAGAATCAGACCTGTGTGCTGCCACTCAGCTTATTTCCACAACGAAATGCGAGGTTCGTGTTTGTTTTTAGGTGCAGTTGGAGCTTTGGGCATTGTGAGACCCCTTTACAGCCTAATTAAGATAAATCACGAAGAAATATACAAAGATGCATAATTTATCCTCTCTTCGACTGATTTAAGTGTATCCCCACAGGGAACTACACCCATTTAACTAAAATCAAGTTAGAAATCAATTTAGTTACATTAGTGCATTTTCGGTATGGAATAGCCCTTAATTTAAATGAGAATAAAGACCCACTATGGGCCGATTGATTCTGTTAGGTGAAGAGAAAGCTTTTATTCTCAATATAGCTACAAACTAAATCAGATTCCCATGTTATATATGGGAAATTTGGGGGGTATATGTCTTTTTTTCACACAGCCCTGGATACATTCATTCCTCCTATGAATTCAAGTATTCCCCCAGAGTGATATCGTGGTCACCATGTCTTAGGAAACCCTAAAAAAGGGGGCAGTTTCCCTTTCAGGAGGCAGAGGGGCTCACTTTCAGAGGTCTGCATGTCTCTGAAAGGTCTTTCAAATTTAACATGTAAGTTCAGTAGATGCAGGATAAAAAGAAAAGGGAGAGACCTTCAGAAGCCATCTGGACGTGGTCCTGGGTAACAGCCTCTAGGTGCCTCTGTTGGAGTTGGACCTCCAGAAGGTCCCTCCCAACCTCAGCCATTCTGTGGTTCTGTGAAATGCCTGCCCTTCAGAAGCACATGGGGTGAAACTACCTACACAAGCAGGAGAAAAAAAAAAAAAAAAAAAAAAAAAAAAAAAGGATAAGAAGCTCTGTCTCAGCTAGTCCTATGTGCTTGCCCTGAGCAAGGACAGGAACCTGAGGTTGGCTTTGCATGGGGAAGGGTGGGAAGGGGAGGGCTATGAACACACCTCCTCTCTGCATCTAGTGAGACCAGGTGGGGAGGAGGTGTCAGGGGTGGAAAAGCTTGCGCAGCACATGGTGTCCCCAGAGAGAGGATTTAAATGTCCCTTCAGCTTTCTTAGCTGGCTAATTTTCCCCCAGGACACAGGTCTTTTGGAGGGGAAAAGATAGAGCACCTGGAGGCACAGGCTGGACCCATGGGCTGGGCATGGCTGGATCCAGTTTCTGACATGAGTGCCCAAAGGAGTCCCCGCAGATGTTGTGCTCCGTGATCATTTCCATTTGACTCTGTTGCCCACCCACATCTGTTTGAGAGAAAGGTTTTGGCAAGGGAGAGGGAACTGAAAATGTGGCTTTTCCAGTGAAGACAATGTGTTCATCCCAGTTACCTCATTTTCTCTTAAACCACTCATGATCGCTTGCTCATCTTGCCCCTGCTATCCAGCTTGTGACCTTCAAACAGCACTAGGAGCAATGTTATAAAAGATACATGAAGAAAGACTCTAGGTGGCACTTCAGGCTACATAAATGTGACCCTGTCTATCAAAACACACATTATTTAAATCATAAGTTTAATCAGGTAATCCTTAAGCAATCAGGATATTCAGCAAAAGTACGTTAGCACCGTGTAGTATTTGAAGCAATTCCCAGTATACCTTTTCCTGTGCACCCAGATCTATAGTTCAGTTCCACTTCACCAGCAGAAATCACGAGAAATCTCACTAAAGAAAATGAAACCACTCAGTGGAATAAATCAGAAACAGGCCCACAGAGCTCTTGCAAGAGTGAGAGTTTGGCACCTAAACAGAAGCAAGAAGCCTAACGACGTGTGTGGAGCCTCAATGCTAGAGATGAGTGTTAGAGCACAAACCACAGGAAATTCAGCAAAACATTGCACCACTACAGTACCTGCAGAAGGGATGCATGGGGTGTATATCTTGGTTCTGCTGAAAGTATTGCATTGCCTATTTTATACAGGTTTCTCATCACTCCAGAGCTAGGAATATTTGCTTTTCTCCTCTCTAAGCCCCAGTTTGGCAGCACATCACCAGCCAGTGGCTGTCTCAGACATGTGCTTACTTGACTATTTACTGAGAATTAAGCAACAGATCAACAGTGAATCACATTCATACATGGTCTTGGGAGCTGGGACCCAAATGCAGTTGCATTTCTTAGTGGTCATCTCAAGGTGCTGCTCCACACTACAATTATCTAATGGCAAAGCTGCCAAAGGAGGACCCTGCCTTTTCTCACCCACAGCTATTTGTTACTCTCTCTCCTCCCTCCCATTTATCACTCCTAAGTGTGCTGATACCCTTTAAACTAAATTAGTGAAATGGCCGGTATTAGCAACAAGAGAAAAAAAAAACACTGATCTGTCTGAGACTCCAGAAACAGCTGCCTTAGCATCACTGGGGGAGGGGACAGTCAACTGCAGCAGGGGAAGGAGGGAGGGAATGCACTGGGAAGGACAAGGACCTCTTCAAGCTGCATTCTTCCTACAGAAATGCTAATGGTAACCAGCAGCCAGCTGTCTATGCTGTCCATGTGGGTCAGAAAAACTTGCCTGCTTCTTCCTAGTGCCTCACGACTGGCTCTGCATTACACCAGTTTGCAGTTTTTTGTCTGTCCAGGAGCCTGTCTGTAAGAAGGCAGTGCATGCAAAAGATTGAGGTCCCCAATGCACAGGGGCTCTCTCTTCCACCACAGCACATCTGCAGCCTTCACATTGTTGCTCTTCCTGGGCATAACAGCGGCCTCATGTAAGGCAGCTGGGGAGGTTCATCCTCCTTGGCCCTTTCCCCTCTGGGCTTCGCTAGCAAGCAGCAAAGCTGCGCCAGCTGCTCGGGGAGGTTTGCAGCACCTTCTCCCCTTGGGCTGAAACGGGCCGACTCCTTTCCCATCGGCTGCTGAATAGGCAGCAGTCAGTTGGCAGCTGCAGGGGACTGAGGAGCCTTGTGAAGGCTGAGGAGTAACAACAATAAAGAAGATGAATCCTGGCCAACTCGCTGAGGATTTATAAAATGAGGTCAAGTTTTGACAAACATTTTTTTCTTGTGCAGTGGAACTGGTGGACTCTGTTTAGAGTGGTTCCCATAACAAGCTTCCCTCCAGTCTCTGCTAGGGAAAAGCAGCCACATCCACCCAAACTGGCACTGCCAGGCACAGATTAGATATTCCCAGGTAGACAGAAGTTATGAATACAGAGGGTGGAGACACAATGAAAGGGATGTTTTATTAGTTTATTATTATTATTATTATTTTTTATGAGTTTTCTCCCTCTGTCTTACTCCTGCTTGCTGTGACTGCAGAATTATTCAATAGTCACAGAATTAGGCAAAGTGAGTTCATCCTTCTGTGAGGACATCAGTCAGTCCTGCCCTCCCCACTGCAGCCTCTGTTGCAACAGCACAGGAACATTTCACCATTATTTTAGTGTTCATTACCCTCAGTGTATCACCCTCACTGTTTAACCTCAGTTTACCCCTGGGGGAGGAAGAAAAGGCACATTTCACCCACTGAGCAAAACCATGGACAGGTTTCATGGCAGCTTCAAAAGGCATTTGGCCTCCTAGTTCCCAACAAGGGTCTGAAAGTTTGGTGCTGAATAACACTGTTGCAGAGCCTAACTGAGGTCCTGCAGGCAGTGTGCATGGACCTGGCACCTTCTCACAAACGAGTCCCAGGACCAGAGGGTCCATTGGCCAGGTTACTTCCAGCGGTTGGGAGCCTGAGGAGACGTGGTTTCACTGGTGTCAGTGTTCACCAGGGCAGCAGGACAGCTGAGGTACATGGACAGTAGGTACCTACACAACTTCAGTTGAACCTCTCATTCCTACAGTCTTTTCTTTGAGCATCAGTGATAAACTCAAATGTCTTATTTTTAAACTTGCTTTTATAGACATGGAAGAAGTAACCTAAAAATCAGGGTTTCTTGTCCTCCAGGCCAGCTCTGGACAGTCGTGTTGTAATAAGGAATGCAATAAATGTCAGTTTGCCTTAGAAGACACTCAGCAGTGGTTTAGGTTCACTGTCCGCAAACAGTATTATCTTCAGTGCCATAATCAGCCTGGAGGAGGAATGGGTTCCTGAGACCTTTGGCATTTCGAGTGAAGTAAACTTATACAATTAAACGTCAGTTAGGAAATATCCATAACTTACCAACAGGGGAGAGCAGTTAAGAACATTACCAGCTGTCAGCACCTGGGAAACTAAATTGAATGGCCAGAGCACTGAGATATGAAAACTAAAGAGAAAAATCACATGCGCCTACTTTCTTTACTGCTGTGGTGTCATAGGTCGTATGTTTTGCTAACCTATAAGAAATAATAGGAACTCGGAGATAAAATATAGCTCCAAATGTGAACCAGGGCATGGCATAGGAGAAGTTAAGCAAGGACAAACAGATTATTAGTGCTCTGAAGTATAAAATCACCATCTCCGAGACCACTCTCTACTGCTAGCAGCTTCATAAGCTAAACCAGCTGTTGCAAATAATGCTGTTAGATTTTTAAAGACATCTGTTTCCAAGACTGTAAATAGAAATAAAATTTCTTTAAATTAAAAATACTCCCTCATGTAAATTTGTTGTTAAAAAAATTAAATTGGCAATGTACGTAATGACAGCCTTTCAAGGAACCAGATTGTAATCACCAGTGTGTGATGCTTGCATGATATACTGAAAAAAAAATGCTATCAATATTACAAATGTATCACTCCTAAAGGATTTGGGCAACACACAGCAAAACAGAAAATAAAGAAATAACAACTAAAATGGTTTGTTGGACTTCTTGTGTGTGAGAGGAACTATGGCCATGGAGAATTCTTAGCTCAGGCACTCAGAAATGGGGATAAGCAAGAGCAGCAGGGATGGGTCTGACCCTGACGGGTCAGGGAAGGAACTATAGGAGGGAGGGAATGAAAATACTGAAGCACATCCTAGATGAGAGGTTGAGGATCTATAAACACCTCCCACTGCTCCATGCAGTGGAGCTATTTGAGTTTTCCCTGCGGCAGCAGATGTGGGACACCTACTACCGCATGTGCAGGAGAGACGAGCCATCACTGTGTGCCATTGACAGCGAGATTTGGGAGGCTGGTGCAGGTCACAGCCACCTGGTGTCACACTGATAGGGGCCATGCAGAGTGCAGGAGCAGTTTTAGGGAAGGAGGGAGGCAGAGGGAAAGTGGCTGGTGGGAGCTGGGGTCAAGCCTAGTGTGGCATGAATTAAGAGCCTGTCTAAAAGCAGGAAATGTTCACACTTCTCAGGAAGCTTTATGAGCAGAAATAATGAAACAGCCACCCCTGAAGAACTCAGCTTCCCGTTCACTTTTCCAATGCATGCATTTAAACAGCGGGTCCCATCACAGGCTGCTGAGCGTGCACATGGGCCGGGAGAAGCACTGCAACACTGGTGTGCACCAGCAGCAAGTGCCAGCCTGCCCCACGAGGCCCACGGTGGCTCCCTGCCCCGCTGACATGGCACAACGGGGATGCCTCCACCAAAGCGCTTGCTTCACGTCAAAGCCGCCGCGCTGAGGGGAAGGCGATGGTGATGGGCGTGAGGAAGGCTTCAAGGGAGCGCTGACTCACAGCAGATACAGAGCTTGCAAAAGGCAGCCCGGAGTCTTCCTGCCTCTGTGCATCAGCCAGTCGTCACGCCAACAATGGGAGCAAGGCCTCTCCAGCCTGCTGTAGCTTTGACGCGCTATGGTCTCACGTGATGTTTGTAAAACAGCACCACAGCAATTAAAAATCACTGTGTAATGAGTCCAGTTCTGCAAACACAAAAATGGGTGGCAGGATGGTGGTGATGCTGAGCACTGCTTGGTGATCCATTCTGTCAGAGCTGCGTAATGGCAGCCTCCATACAGAACTGGGGGAGGAAAGGGAGTGTAGCGCAGGAAATACATAGCTGCCATCAAAGGAAGGAAACGGGAGAGGAGCCCAGACCCAAACCTGGGTCCTGCGGGATTCTTGGCCTCCTTCCAGCGTAAGATATTAGAAACCAATATCAGGGGTGGAGCAGTGGTAACTGCTGCAGTGACTCACTCCCTTGTGGAAAGTAGCCACCCAGACAACTGGCATGCCGCCGCGCTGCGTGCACGGCCTCTGAGCTCGCCCGGTCACGTAAGCAGCTGGCACGTTTCCTGCTGGAAAACATCGGCAATTAACAAAAATGCAAATAATTTAGTGTGGGTACCTGAGCTCTATCCCAGATAAAAACAATTACTGTATGATATCAATGGAATTAGAGTTGTCTCAATGTGATTTTTGATCCTGAAAGAAGTACATAGCGCGATGTGAGATGCCCAGGAAATGAAAGTCCAGATGGAAAGAGGTTAGGAATTGTTCTTGGGGTTGGTTTAAATCACAGCTGACCTTATTATTTGGTGTTCATGCGTAAGGGGAGAGAACTCCAAAACAGGGTGACATTCAGGCTTTCTTCTTCCCTTTGCCTATACTGCAGTTGCCTATACATGATTCTGGTCATGTGCTGCGTTCTCACAGTTCCCACACAATCACACTGTTGTGCTCCCTACTCGGGGACGATGAAGCTGTTTATCACAGCATTCCATTTGTCACATTAATTTGAGATGATGATAATGCCCAGTTGCAAGTAGCACATTTTACATCAGCAAATATTGCAGCAGTTCTTCCCCAAATGGGAAATGAAGGCTTGGAGGGGTAAAAAGACTTTTCTTTGGCCACTTAGTGAGTCACTGATCTCCCACGTCCCAGTAGAAAATTAAGCATCACTGTCTTTACTTGCTTCTGGATTTAGCTCACCAGTATACCCCTCTGAAGTCTGTATGTGAGAATTGTAACCAAACAACCGTGCCTAAAATGATTCTTCCCTTGGGTATGGGGAGAGAGTGGGGTGAATGGTTCATGCCTTGGAACTCTAATTGATCAATTAACAGCCTGCATGCTTTTGACATTTGGCTGATCAAAACTCAGCAGAGTGCACATACCACTGAATCCAACCTGTCTATAAAACTTCACAGAATTTTGGTGGCAGTGACAGAGAAGGCCATTCCCCAACATACTCCCCAAAGCAGGCCTTCACAGCCTGATCCATGCAACTTGCCTTCAAGTGCCTCCTGCGTTCCAAGGGAACAGCTGTACCTGTAACTGCATCTGTGGGTACTGATGTGGGAGGTCTTTGGTTTGTCACTTGTGATGGACCACATCCTTTGTGCACATTTTTTCTTTCTTCTCCTTTCCTCTGTCTACTGCCGCTAGCCACAGGCAATGGCACAGAGATGCATCTTGACATTGAGTGTTGTAGGGACTGATACTAGAGACAGAGTTCCTTCAGAGTTCAAGGCTGGCTTACTGAGCTTTTTACTTCTTGAACCTTCTTAAAGCCACAGTTGGGAATTGTAATAGTTTTCCTGGCTTCTGGTTTGTGATTGTGGAAGATCCAGTGTGACCTGGTATGACCTCCTGGTATGACTGAGATTTCATCCCCAGGTAAAATTAAAAAAATATATATATATCCCTGAAAATAAATGAGGATTTTGGATTTGTAACTACTTAGCTTCTGAGACAAGCTGTTTAATTCTGGTGGCACACAGTAGTTCCACAGTAGCTCCATCTAAGTGGTACCAGTATGGGGCAGTTTAGGTGGGCTGCAGTGGGAAGTCCTTTCTGACTTTGCTCCATTCCCATGGGAAGACAATACATTCTCACCACCCAACACATTCTCACCACCCCATAGCATCGCTTCCATTTCTGCCATGCCACACAACTGCTGGCCAGCCCGGACAGGCATGTTCAGCCTGCATGTCACTTGCATTGCCGTGATCTGAGTGTCCTGGGTCTGATGATGCAGTCAGCTGCAATATTGTTTTTATTGTGCATGGGACTATCATTAGTATTTAAATACGGATTTATTTTCTTGGCTCTTTGCAGCAAACAAATGAGATTGTGATCTATGACTGTTTCCATTTTGGTGTCTCTGCATCTATGCTGCAGAATGCCATCATCCACACCTCTGATCCCTGTGAGTCCTGTTAGTGCATCTTGTTGGCAGCAGAGGCATTCTTCCACTGCAGGTTTCATCCAAAACAGCATATTCCACCATCTGTAGCTACCTGCTGGTGTCCAAGAGGTAGTGAGGTGGTTGCTTTCTTTATCCAATAGCATTAGCCAATATTTATCTTTGGCACCAAGTGTTGAGGCTATTTTTGCTTCTGCCAAGTCAGGTAACGTGTCTGTCATTGCAGGCACTTGGTAATGAGCAGTTTGTTGTACTTTGATGAGGTTGCTCAGGCTTATGTGAATAAAGTGTTTGTCCATGTTGAGGCTGGCTCCCAGACTAGGTACCTGCCCGGGTATGCTGTGACCGCAGTGCTGGTGCCATCTCTTTCCATTCACTTCTTTAACTGTCTCTTCTTTTTCTCTCCTGGTGCAGTGGTTACGCAGTGATGCAGATGCCATCCTGGCTGAATCACTGTCTCTATTTCAAGGTGAAATAGGCTTGGAAGATATCCCAGTCCTTTGAAAACATCTTGATAACCTTTCAGCAGTCTTAGCTACAGAAGCAACACTGGGCAATATCTGCTCTGACACTTCATGTGCCAGTTTTTCTGCTTTGCCTGTGTGGTCCTTACCACAACTATTGTACCTGTCCTCCTGTACAGCTTATTTTCTTCTAATGATTTTTTCTACCTAGTGTCTTCCTCTGGAGGTCACTTCTTCCACACAAACATTATTTCTTCTTTGCACAACTATTAGTGTTTCTCCTTTTTTGCCCTCCTTTCACCCCAAAATCCTAAGCTGGAGCATAGACAGTCTCCATCTATGCTCTGTTTGGGTATAAATTGATGTGCACTTGCTTTCTACAAAGCCAGACCTCTCCAAGCAGCAAGATGGGCTCTTCAGGCAGCCTCACTGTAGATATTGCTTCTGTAGTGCATATCACAAATTTGGTTGTGTTCTTTCTTTTTTTTTTTTAATGTCCTTTTTTTTTTTTTTTTTTTTTTTTTTTTGATACACAGTTTGATAACACGAGTCCGGCATTTTCTTCAGGGACAATATTCTGATTTGTCCTTTTCTTAGGTTCAATTGTACTCATTGAGGACATTATTTACTTGTGTTTTATTTAGGGGAGAGGAAAGGTTGGAAACCGCTTTAATTTCTTCTAGGCTTTATGATTGCACACAATGACTACTAGACTTATGTTCCAGTTCTTCCAACAAACTCTTGGCCAATTCCCAAATCTGTGCCTCAGTTTTCCTCCCTCTAGAATGGGAAGAACTGCTAACTTTCCTTATTGAAAAAGGAACACACTTCGTGTATGTCAGGAAATCAGTAAACACAACAGTGGGAAGGGATCAATAGAACAAGATTGTAATGATGAAACAACTAAACTAAATGTTTCTTCCTTCAAATGTCTCATGCCCGGTCAAGGCCAGAGGTTGGCAGAAAACAAGGAAAAAATCCGCTATCCATAAAAAAAGTACAAAGCATTCAAACCATTTGCATTTTATCAATAAGTGCAATTAAGCAATAGGGAAAAAGGTCCAGCGCTGTAAGCCTTGTCTCCTCCCTTTCCTAATGAGCACCTAGTAAGCCAGCTGAACCATTTTCCCACAGCTTGGTAGCTATTTAAAACTTCTTTATTTTACCTGGTGGCTGCCCTTCAGGCTCTACTGTACTTTACTTATGGTTAGGGTGTCACACTAAGAGTGCAAGTCTCTTCATACATGATTGAAACAACATAACCATTGAGACCAAGGACCTGGACAGCGCTTCATCTGGGGAGGTGGGCAACTGCTTCCCCTTACTTGCAGGACACCCAGTTGTTCCACCGATCTGCTCTAAAGTACTTGCAGATTCCTGTTCAGTAAGCTACATAAGTAACTCCCAGCTGTGTTTAAGTTCACTTTGTTGAATTAGGATATTAAAAATCTTAGAATCATAGAGTATCCTGAATTGGAAGGATCCACAAAGATCATGGAGTCCAACTCCTGGCTCCACACAGGACCACCCAAAAGGTGAGTCAGTCTCATGTCAGTGCCTGATAAAATTATGGAGAAGATGATTCTTGAAGTTATTGAAGCGCACATGGGGGACAATGCAGTCATTGGTCCCAGCCAACATGGGTTCATGAAGGGTAGGTCCTGCCTAACAAATTTGATTTCCTTTTATGATAAGATCACCCGTCTAGTCGACCAAGGGAAACCAGCTGATGTGATCTTTTTGGACTTCAGCAAGGCTTTTGACACAGTTTCCCATAGGATCCTACTGGACAAAATGTCCAGCATACAACTAGACAAAAACATCATACAATGGGTGAGCAATTGGCTGACGGGCAGGGCTCAAAGGGTTGTGGTAAATGAGGCCACATCAGGCTGGCAGATGGTCACTAGTCTGGTCCCTCAAGGCTCCATTTTAGGGCCAGTCCTCTTCAATATTTTTATAAATGATTTAGATGTAGGACTAGAAGGTGTTTTGAGCAAATTTGCCGACAACACCAAACTTAGAGGAGTTGTGGACTCGGATGAGGGTGGAAAGGCCTTGCAGAGAGATCTGGACAGGTTGGAGAGCTGGGCAGTCACCAACTGCATGAAGTTTAACAAAAGCAAGTGCCGGGTCCTGCACCTGGGACAAGGCAACCCTGGCCGTACATACAGACTGGGCGACGAGACGCTGGAGAGCAGCCCCACAGAGAGGGATCTGGGGGTCGTGGTTGACAGCAAGTTGAATATGAGCCAGCAGTGTGCCCTGGCAGCCAGGAGGGCCAACCGTGTCCTGGGATGCATCAAGCACGGCATTGCTAGTTGGTCGAGGGAAGTGATTGTCCTGCTCTGCTCTGTGCTGGTGCGGCCTCACCTCGAGTACTGTGTGCAATTCTGGGCACCACAGTACAAAAAGGATGTGAAACTGTTGGAGAGTGTCCAGAGGAGGGCGACAAAGATGGTGAAGGGCCTGGAGGGGATGACATATGAAGAGTGGCTGAGGTCACTGGGCCTGTTCAGCCTAGAGAAGAGGAGGCTGAGGGGGGACCTCATCACAGTCTACAACTTCCTCGTGAGGGGGAGTGGAGGGGCAGGAGACCTTTTCTCCATAAACACCAGTGATAGGACCCACGGGAATGGGGTTAAACTGAGGCAGGGGAAGTTTAGGCTTGACATCAAGAGGAGGTTCTTCACCGAGAGGGTGGTTGCGCACTGGAACAGGCTCCCCAGTGAAGTAGTCACTTCACCGAGCCTGTCTGAATTCAAGAAGAGATTGGACTGTGCACTTAGTCACATGGTCTAAACTTTTGGGTAGACCTGTGTGGTGCCAGGAGTTGGACTTGATCCTTATGGGCCCCTTCCAACTCGGGATATTCTATGATTCTATGGTAAAAATCAGACCTTGCATCTGAGAACATTGTCCAAATGCTTCTTGAACTCCGGCAGGCTCATTGCCATCACCACTAAACTGGGCAGCCTGTCCCAGTGCCTGACCACCCTCTGGGTGCAGAACCTTTCCCTAACACCCAGCCTGACCTTCCCCTGTCCCAGCTCCATGCCATTCCCTTGGGTCCTGTCGCTGTCCCCAGAGAGCAGAGCTCAGCGCCTGCCCCTCCGCTCCCCTCGTGAGGGAGCTACAGGCCGCCATGAGGCCTCCCCTCAGCCTGCTCTGCTCTGGGCTGAGCAAATCAAGGGACCTCAGCCACCACTCATACGTCTTGCCCTCTTGATCCTTCACCATCTTTTGCCCCTTCTTTGGGCACTCTCTAATTGTTTCCTGTCCTTCTTATGTTGTGGTGCCTAAAACTACATAACAACGAGGATGCTCCAGAGCAGAATGGGACAATACCTTCCCTTGTCCAGTTAGCAATGTCAAAAAAATGTAACTATATAGTAAAGAACATAAACCCAAGTATATCTAAGCCAAGTATCAGTCTCAAGAGATTCACTGTGCAAGGTGAACTTTTAGCTTTGCAGAGAGGAGTTTGTTTTATTGCAAGCTCTTTAAAATTTGATCTCAAGTACAGCAGTCAGATTTGTTCCTCTCAGCTACATTAGGAGCAACTGGACCACAGCCCACACTGCCACATTCACAGATCACAACAGACAACATCCAGCCTTGGCCTCAGCATGCTCACAAACACACGTGGCTCTATGTGTGTTATGCTGGCTTTGCTACACACAGGTGTGGATTTTAGGCCAGATCCAAGGAGAACAAAACATGCACCAAAGACAGTCTCCAGGATGTAGTACAAACATAGGATAGAAAGAGTACTTCAAGTCTGAAGAATATATAGGAAATGTATACAAAGAAAGCTAAATGGCTTCAATTACATTAATGTTCTGTAGACCTTTCCATATAGTATTTAATAGATTAAGGCTTTTAGTCAGACTTGAATCAAGGTATATCGAGTGAAGATGAACCAAAACAACAGGTAAGAGGTGGTACAAGGATTGTGTATTTTACCTTCCAGATAGAAGATCCTTGTTCTTACCACAGAACAAGACCAAACTGGTTTAATCACAGAGTATAAACACTAAGCTAAAAAACAGATCTCATGTGCCTAGAAAGAGTGTAATAGACTAAGTACACCCAATTATAGTGTTTGTAATAATGCAGCTTTATTTCAGATGATAAAAGGCAGGAGGTAGCCTAGGGCACAGTTCTTCTTGAACTGAAGCTATGTTCTTGAGTTCAAACTTACAGGTGCAATGAGACCCTTGCTTCTACATGGTGAATGAAGTTTGGGTAAGAACTAGCTCTCACAGGGGCTATTTCTTAGGGGCTAGACAACTATTGCATTTTCTAACCATTTTGAAATGTTCAATATTGAGATTACTTTCTATTTAGTATTTCTATTTCTACTACTTTCTGTAAGCATTTACTTCTTTCATTCAATATGTGTTTGGCTTGAACTATTATATTCAGTAATTAACATTTCAGTAAAGTTCTTTTGAAATCAGTTCCTTAGAACACTTTATATTTATGTTCTGGAGCTGGTTCTTTGAACTCTGGCAGATATCAGCCCATGTCTGAGGTCAATAAAAGCAACCAAAGCTGCTTGCAGAAGAATGCATTTGCAGCATTTCATGAGCAGGACTGAGCAGAAGAAGAGCAAAAATGAAGTGCAGACATTTGCTATGACAAACGTGCACAGGAGAATCAAGTTTATAGGAACACCTGTCATAATAGTTCTTATTATAAATGTTTTAAAAATTAAAATCTCAATAAACTCCTTCTCTCCTGCTCTCAGGAAGGGTTACTGTCACAACTACTTTCTTTAGATGCTTTATATTTGACAGCACGTTTCCAGGACAAAGACTTTGGCCCTAGTTGTCTCAGCATCTGCACAAGTGCATTGGTCACAAGAAACTCAGCAGGACTACTCATATTTAAGCGGTTGTATTTAGTTAAATATTTATGTACTTTTTCTCAGGTTTCTATTATTTTGTTAATGACAGCTGGACTTACAACTCTGATGTTTTGATGAAGGGAAACTATTTCCTCCTAAAGAAAGATAATCTACCAATGGACATTCTGCCTCCCTTCTTCTTGGGAGAGGAGCGTGTATGCTTCCTCAAATGTAAGTATTCTTTAAATTAATGAGGTTAACTTAATAGGAAAGATCATGTTCTCCCATAAATGGCATAGGCCATATATGAAAAAATATAGGTATAGAAAGAGAAGGAAATAGGGTGTTTCTACTATTGCCATCAGTGGAAAGTATTGCCTTTACCCCTTGTCCAGTTTTGGATTTAGTTTATAATCCCTTTAACAGGCTTTCCCAAATCCTGAGTAGTTTAAACTATTATTTAATACCTTCTTTGCCATTTCTGTCTGTGCCTCTGTCTCTGTATGTACATTATATTATGTATGCACATACACATAACATTATTATTCCCTTAGCAGCAATTAAGCAGTATAATCCACTGCCAAGATATTTATAACAATTTAAACTACCTTGAACTAAGGAGTTTAGAGGATTAGAAATGAGATTTAAGCAGTTGCTGAGGGGATAAATTTTACAGTTCTTGTTCATTGCAGCCCCATTTGACTTTAGGGCCAGAGAATGAAGGGTTTGGAAGTGACTGAAGCAAAGAAGGAAATGAATCAAAAGTTGAGCCAGGTTTAAAGCTCACAGTAGTTCTTTTGTTGTAATATTTAAATTCCATGTTTAGAGGACAGTGCAGAGTTGGCTGCTTGTTTGCCCAGCTTCCTTGCAAGCTATGTGCCCTGTAAAGACAGCCACCAGCCTGCATGCAGCCCTGTGTGGTTTCCAGATCCTGTGTGCTGGCAGAGCGAACAGGCAGAATACAATCTGGCTTAAACTGAAGGCTCTGCTGGCTCCAGTAACATGGCATGTGCTGGGGAGGGGGCATAAACTGGCACTGAAAGTTCAAGCCTCCCTGGGTTTGCCAAGGGAAATGAGAAGAGTGTCCAAAGACAAGAGCATGTCTACACTGAGGAAGCAGAGTACTATTGCTCAATTTTTCTGAGGCCTGCTAGCAAACCAACACACTGGCATTGCTTCGTGTTTAAGGGCACACCCTCTCATATATTTATATCAACGCATGCTTTTCACTCCTAGATTCCTTATTTGGCTGCAAACATCTTTGAAATAAAACTCACCCAATGTATTTATCTCTTGCACAGTCCCTGGAGCCCTTTCGTCTAGTCTATCTTACAATGAAGCAAGAGCAAACTCTCTGAAACTGACCTTTTTCCGCTTGTAACACATGGGATAGTTCCCATTTCTTTCGTTCTCTCTGCCAGGTAAAGGCTAACATTAAAAAGTAAAAAACAGAGAAAAAAATGTTGTCACCTGGTGAGGTAAGTGCACCTCCCATGTAATTCCCCAATAAATTCCTTCTATTATCCTAAGAGTCGTTTGTTTTTTTTTTTTTTTTTTTTTTTTCAATTTTATTTATTCATGAGTAATCTCTTATATACAAATCAATCTTCCTGTCACACCCAGGTGTCAGCTTATGTTATCCACTCTAGAAGAGAGCTGCAAAGTCAGAGTAAGCAATGGAGATATCCACAGGGAGTGGACTTTCCAAGCCATCAGTCTCACAGGGGTGACTCTGCCCTGCAGTCACGGGTGGAGCAGCTCACCAGCAATGATGTGCTTGCTTCTTGCTGGCACAAGGCCCTGGTGTGCTTGGGAACAGAGAAAATGGACCCCACATGTGGTCATTTTGCTTGCTAAGGTGTGTGAGCGTAAAGCAACACCTTTCTGAGTGCACATATACCTGTCTTCCTAAGAAATCTTTTTTAAAATAGCTGTGTTTGTTGCTTGCTAGAAAGAAAATGTGAATGGAGGACATGAGGACTGGGACACCAAGCATAAGGAAGCAATGCAGTGTGCGTGCTACTTCCTGGAGATCCACGCTTGATGATGGATGGCACAAGCTCTCTGTGGTTTCCAAGTGCTTGGAGGAAATGCTCATTACTATTTCTCCGGTGACTGTGAATGCTTATCTCAATAAAGGGACTTGTTAAGGGGAATGACCTATTTTAAAGCCTGTAAAAGTCTAATTCAAGTCTGTAGTTTTTTTTTTTTTTTTTAAAAAAAAAAAAAAAAAAAAAAAAGGTTCCTAAGCACCTTTAAGTGCCTGCAGCATTGCCATGTGGCAGTGAGTTGCCATGTTGTTCACATGCTAGAAGGAGAAACGAGCTTGGATATGGCAATGGATTTCATGTTTAAAGTGTTCAAAAGGTTATTGCATTTAATAAGAAGTGGGGACGGAAATTACAAAAATGATGACAAATAGCTGGCTGTAGCCCATCTATAAATTTCACCTGCTGACATGGTTTAGTGGGCAGACGCTAATACCACCCCAGGGAGGAAGAAGGAAACCAGCACTGGGACAGGAAGGGGTTAGGCAAGATTTAAGTGAGTGTACAGGAAGCAATAAAGGTTGTGGAGATTTAGCTAGAGTCTGGTGAGCGTTTGATTGAATCCTTTGGTTAGGGAACAAACTTGACAACATTATCTGTTTTTGTTGTAGGAACAACTGTTCACTTGTCTAAATCCTGCCCTCAGCACTGATATATATCAGCCTTCAATTTACTCTCACTTCCATTTGAATCACAGTATGCATCCAGCACATCCCCCCTGTTCCTATGCAGATGGCGTGCAGCGAAGACTATGCACAGTTTGTTTTAAGGCCTTTTTTTTTTTTTTTTAATTGAATTAGGCCTGATTTGTTCTTCCATTTCCTGCCTAGGGCTAGTTTAGCACAGGTGGTGTCTTCCAGGGCAGGGCGGGCAATTTGGGTGAAACCTCAAAGCTGCCTGAACACGCCACGCTCGCCGCCGCCAAGCCGAGCCCAGGTTTTGAGAGTTCCAGTTTGGCAGCAGAAATACCAGCGGGGCCGGCCCCGGGCAGCGCCCCGGGAGCTCAGCCGAGCCAGCGTCAGATGCCAGAGCGGATCAGATCAGACGTCCAGCTAGCCTGAAATCCTGCCTCTGCTGCTCGCCAGGAACAAATGCAGAAGACCCCCCCCTGCAAAGGACAAATGCCCATCCAGAAATGTGCCCAGCAGCCAGATTTCCCTACAAGCGGGAAGCACTCGTTTTTGCAAGCCCTGAAGCGTAGGTTTGAGTTATTAACATAATATTACATTAAAATATGAATTAATAGATTAACTTTTACCCTGGATAGTTTAACTGTAGATGTAGCTGATATTGATTGCAATGTCCAACATTTGTTAATCCTGCTCCACTCTTTCCCTCCGTATTTTCTCAAGGCCACGGCAGAGACACTGTGTTAAAAAAGCATTTGCTGTTTCAGATTTAAACCTGTTGCTTTTATTTCTGAGTGTCTGCCCAATATTTATTACAAGAGAGGGTACACAGGAGTGACCAGATGACCCCTCTGTACCATCTATTATTTTATATACTGCCCTGACATCTCTTACTTGCCACCTTCTACTACTCAATCGTCCTTATCTTTATCTCAAAGTGTTTCCACACCTCTTCATCATGCGTTTTGTTACTCTTCTCCAGACTTAAAAATATGTCAGCCATATAGTCCTTTATGAGGTGAAACTACCCTTACCTAAAAACAGCATTCTAGCTGTGGACATGCCATTGATCTTTCCATAAAACGGCATTGTAATTCTCCCAGCACTATCCTTTATGCCTCCCTTAATAGAGAGGCCAGCAGGATAACCTGATTCTGGGAACCTATTCCCAGCACGCAGCTGGCTGGAAAGAGGTTCGGGTGCTCTGAGCTTTGCCCAGATTTTTTTTTTATGAAACATCAGAGCCCAAAGCTACATTCATTCAGGGTCACCTTTGCCATACACACACACACAAGCCTCCACCGTACTGTCTGTGGCATGCTTGACACGAATTCCTGCTGCCATGGCCTTTGCTTGCCTGTGCAAAATGAAGCGCCAAGCACCGATCTTGGCTGAGCATTGTCTCCCGTGCCACAGAGATGGCTCCAGGGGGCCAGGGGCAAAGGTGGAGGTTGTGACCTTTTGTGTATCATTAGGCAATTAGCTGGGGCCCTCTCTAACCTCTCCAAGCACTAGGCCCTGGGCAAACTGTCCTCCCCTGTCTGGCGGTGGCTATCCCTCCGTGGTGTGTAGCCGCAACGCAAGTGTTTTGACACTCTCTTGGATATTCTTCTCTTCTGTGCATGGGCAACATTATTACACGCTTATCTTTCTGCCTCTTGTGAACTGACAAGATTTTGACGTGCTGGTGCATGACTTTATTCCAATAATTTCATAGACCAGGAGAGGAACCGATACTCTCAGAGTTGCCACAGGAACAGGATGGGTATTTGCAGGTTTTGCCCAAGGTACTGTCCCATCTCAGGATGTGGTACGAAAAAGGGAATGGTTTCACCCAAAGGGACTTAGCAAAGGAGGCCAGAATCACATGTGAAATGAGAAGATACAGAAAGGAAAGGCTTAAGGATTTAGATATCATTGAACCTAGCCAACTCAGCTAAGCAGACCCCATCTCTGGGGTCTGAAGGTCATCTCTGACTCCCTTGAATATGTACTCAGATTTGGCTGTAATAAGACAGGAAAATCTGAAACACCCTTTTCTGTTTGTTTGTTTGTTTTTCCTCTGCTTGTGTTTACAAACCCTGTCCTAGAAGATACATGCCCAGGTATTCCTGGTACATTTTTTACTGTACTTTGAAAGGTTCTATGGTCAGAATATGCTGTTCTAGTGACCAGCAATCAGACAGTGGTGCTTTCTTCTACTATAATTGACACCAATGTCCTTTGCAACGGACAGTGAAGACAAAGGAAAGGGAGGATAAAAGGAAAGCTGAAGGAAAGAGGAGTTAGCCTGAGAGAAGACAAATTGGAATACCAGATGTACACTGCTTGTGTAGGATTTCCATCATTTATGAGATTACTCTGTAAGCAATGGTACAATTTTATGTACAGGCCCTTCCATCTCAAGGCTGTGGTAAAAGAAAAAAAAAAAAAAAAAAAAAAAAAAAGATGATCTTCTTGTTAAGGTAGTGACACAAAATTCAGGAGATCTGGCTCCCATTCCTGGCTCTGACACAAACCTTGTGTAAATCACTTAATCTCCCTGTGCCTCTGTTTCCCATCTGTGAAAGAGAGATAACACATCCTTTTTCTCACTCCAGTCTGTCTTGTCTATTTAGATTATCTGCTTTCCTGGGCACAGAAAGCATCTTACTGCATGGGCTTGGGTTTTCAGTTTGTTTGTCCTCAGCACTTTTTGCTGGATCTTTTAAGACCAGAGGGAACCACAGTGATCATCTGGTCATGACCCCTTAGACAAGACAAGTCCTGGGAGCTCCCAGAATTAATTCCTGTTTAAGCAGCTGCAATAGACATACGAACAGATTTTAGGAGAAATATATATATGTGTGTGTCTGTCTGTGTGTGTGTGTATACTGAATGTAAAAACAAAACCTAAACAATAACAAAAACAACCACAAATCCAGTGTAGTTTTTGGTAAAAAAAAAAAAAAAAAAAAAAAAAAAAAAAACAAAAAAAACTGATCAGTACCCTTCACTGATAAAAGATTGTGCTGTATTTCTTGCTTGATATTTTGTAGATTTCGTTTCCACTGCTACAATGATGCTTCCAACTACAGCTGTTATCCTTTCTGAACTCAAAACCCCTCTCTGACCTATTTGTATGTATTTAAGGTGGGACTTCTTTTTCCTAACTTTAACTCTGCATGTAACCCAACCTAGCCATCTATAACAGAGAGAAAGTGGGACATTAATACAGGAATTCATCCCAAAGGTCCTGGATATCTGTCTTGGGATAGGATAAAATGGCCCCGACAGTGCCCATATTGACTATAAATGGAGCCTGGATAAACTTCTTATCCTTATTTGCACTTCTAGGATAATTCTGGATCATTACACTTTGTTCTTCATTTTCCTTCTTGACACAGAATTTCTTTGCAGAATTTTTATTCAAGATTCATTGCACTTCACAATGAGAGCCATTGTGACTGCAACTCAGCTCTGGCCAGGACTGTTGCTCCTGGTAATGTGTATTCAGTCCCTCTTGCTCTATCATCACCATACACCAATGATTGGTGAGATCCAGTGAGATAAGTGGATTTGAAATCTGTTCAACAGTTTTTCTAATCTGGGCAAGTGAGTGTTCTAACCACCAAGTAATTGAATAAAAAGCCTTTTCCGTGGTCATGTGTTAAAACAAGGCTGCATCTGCTTTTGCATTTTGTGCACAGGCTGATCCTTCAAGTGTGCCATGAGCATGCTCCTTGGACCAAGCTCTATATGGGAAACAGGCAGACAAATGTATAGTTATGACATTGATACTGAACCACTCAACCCTGTCAGAATTGAGGTGTCTTCTGGGAGTGCACAAAAGCAGAACCTCAGTTGCCTAGGAAACTTGTCCAGCTGAAAACCAAGGAGATTAGTCAGTTCTGGGCAGCCACTGTGCTGAACCTTCAGGACTGCAGTTTTAGATTCATATGTCTAGGCTCCTCCTAACTTCTCTCTTTAACCACTCTTTGCGGAGCTGGACTCTATACGAATAATCAAAAAGTCAAGCATCACAAACATTTTACAGAAAGCCAAATCTATTGCATCAAAACTGTAAATTAAATCACCCCATCTGAAATCTGATTTAAAATGATATCAAGTTAGTTTGACAAGAACCATCCTGACTGTCATTAATTCTATCGCCTTCTTTTAATTCCTTATTACTCAAGCACCATATCAGCCATTCCATTATTTTGCCTGGGATCGAAGGCAGGCTGACAGGCCTATAATTACTCGGGTCACTGCATTTACCTTTTTTAAATATTGGCACAACATTAGCTTTCTTGTAGTCCTCTGGAACATCCCCAATGCTCCATGGCTTGTTAAAAATCAAAATTAATGGTCTGTAGTGCTCCTTGACTATCGATCTTAAAATCTTGGATGCAAATTATCCAGACCCACTAATTTTAATGTATCTAACTTTAGTATCTGCTGTTTAACACATTCCCTTAGCTACTGCTAGAATGGAAAGCATTTCATCATCTTCCTGTCTGGAGTCATCTGGCTTTTCCCCAAATACTGAACAGAAATATTGATTGAACAATTCTGCTTTTCTGCATTATTATTGAGATTTCTACCAGGTAATAAATGGATTAATACCATGTCTTGGATAGGCTTTATACCTGAATTCCTGTAAAATTCCTTTTGTTCTGCCTACACATTTCTACTTGTATCATTTTCCTTCCCTAATCAATTTTCCACCATTTTTGCCTTAAACTTGTGGTGCTAGCTATCTACACTCTTTCTCATTTTACTGCTTACTTGTTTGTTCCTCTGGTTGAGGGACTCATAACAGTTCTTTGCTTTGTGAAACTGACCCTTTGGAAGCTGATACATGTGTGTTTGAGTCCATTATATGGAAAATAGAATTCTGGATTTTTCTGTGCTTTTCCTCATCTAAAGCCCATTGAAACTTGGCCTTTTGACTGTCCATTGTACCCAGATCTGCATTTCTTTGCATTCATGGAATTAAAGACCATTTTTTTAAGTGAATCAGTCAGCATTTTGCCTGTGATCCAAAAATACAGATGATGTATGTTACTGAAGCATTTTCTGTCCATATAGAAAAAATGAAGTGAAGATGAGTCCTTCCTAAAACTTCGGGCATACTGCTGACGCATGTAATAGCTGCTTGGAACCAGCAGCAGCAGATCCCCTTTCTGATTCCACCAAGGAGACTCACGCCCTCCTCTTGCAAAATCTCAGGGCTTTTCTATTCAGTGAGCAAACTCACATCCAGCAGCCTCCTACATTGCAGGACATGTGCCATGCAGATGAGCAGCTTTGATCTCATGCAACAGTGAGCAGCAATCCTTACGTAGACAAGCCTTTTTTAAGCACTTCACAGGAAAAAAAAAAAAAAAAAAAAAAAAAAAAATGAAATGACGTTTGTTTTCTCAATCCAGTATTTGAGACAAAATGAGCATTGAAACTTGTGAGTTGGGACAAAAAGGGGGCTTCCTAGGGGAAGTCAACAAATTCTGTATTAGACTTTGTGCACATCCCTGAACGTTATTACTATATAAGTATTTGAATAGCCTTTACTGGCTGAGTAGACGGACCAGACCCTAAGAAGGAATCAAACCGCATTGCTCCCTTTGAGTCAACATTGCCACACTCATTTACATCGCTGAGATGTTGCATTAACTATTTTCAAGAAATAAAACTGATTCTCTGCATAATCAGCTTGCTGAATGACTAGGATTGCTCTGTACTTCCATGGAAAGAAACCAGCATTCTCTCCTACTAGTACCTATGGAGATGATGGAGGATGTCATTTCTTTCTCAGCATTAAAGCTACAAAAGATGAGGTGGACAGTGTGAACATACATCCCATTAGCAATGGATGTCAGAGATGGAGGAAAAAAGGTTCTGACATGTGCAAAAGGGTACAAAAGTGAAAATGAAATAGCATTAATTCAGAGAAATTCAGAGTGAGAGAAAGCTCCCCCCTTTGTCTACCCAGATGCGTTCAGAAGCTACAGGGATTTCCGATCAGCAACTGATCTCAGCAACCTCCACACTGTAAAAGCTCATCCCAGACCAAGCTGATTGTGGTGACAAAAATGGCCACTGTGTAAATAGCTGTAACCAATAAATCCAAAGCACACTAGAACATTTTAAATATCAATAAAATACCAAAACTCAATTACACCTCTAGAGTCTTAACTACACAAACAAAACCTCAACCCCACTGAGCTCAAAGGGAGTGTTCATTTATACACTTACACAAAGAGCAAAACAAACTTCTGCTGACAATACTTTGTTATTTAAAATGACAAACATACGCAAGGAAGAACAAGTCTGACGTTCCAGAGAGACGTTAGGACATGCCCACTTGCATCAAGATGCAGAACTGGGGCCTTATCAGAAAACTCTCAAGGCAGAGACATTTCTTTAACCACTTTTAAAGATGCCAGCATGTTGCAGTTGCAGTCGTTTCTGAATATGATTGAAAAGTACGTCAAAGCACAGATTAAGCAAATAAAGACTCGGAATCACAGCTTCCTAATGTGCAAGAAACCTCTTTCACAAGTCAGTGCAGGAAGGAAGATGTTGGTAGCTTGCCTGATTTCAGAGCTGAGGGACCTACAGGTGCTGACAGTTGTACATCTGCTCTGCTTGTCTCCTGAGCTGGATGGACAGGAACCAACCCCAGCCCAGGAGCTCTGTAGGCACAAGTCCAAGGTAATAAGCCTAAAGTGGCCCAGCTGTGGTTCTTGATCAGTTCAAGTGTGTTTTGCACTCATGAGCAACAGTGAGACCCTACTGCCATGGGGACTGTGGAGTAATCTGAGTTCCCAGCTGTGGTAATAAGCAAATCATCAAAGGATGATAAAGTCAATATTGCTTGGTTGCCTTGGGAACCAGATGAATGCCCAGACCCGCTCTCTTTGGTAACAGAGTGGGGAGATAAGTCATCATTATCTCCTTCCTGTGAAGCATTCATTCCCAGAGCTCCAGCTCCCTGAGATATGTGGGATGTGTCTTGCAAATTTTGGAGAGAGAAGATTTTAGTACATGGCTTGTGCAATCAGAACTGTGGTTATAAGTTTGTAATGAGCCAGGCTAAGAGGCAGGATAGAGTTGTATGGGTTTAGCACCAAATTCACACATCCACTTGGGGCCAGCTTGGTGCGTGGTGGAGCAAAGATGTGCTTGCCTGTCAGGGCATACAAAGTTGAATGACTCAAAAGGAGCCATCGGATCAAAGTACCGTATCTGACTCATAGACCTATCCTTTAACCACCAGCCACTTCTCAGAAAATGAGCCTGAGTGAAACACTGAAACTGTATTCTTAAAATGAAAATAAATAAATAAATAAATAAATAAATAAAAGCTCCGATCTGATTTGGCCAGCACCATCTGAATAAAGTCAGACCAATAATCCCCTTTTCAGGTTCAAAGATTAGCTTGTTTAAGTGCACTGTCATTGTTCCTAAAACCATTTCTACTAAACTATCCAAAACATAAAAACATGATCATGCATAGAAAGAAGGTGTCCAAAAAATCCATCCTACAGCTGTTACAAGCACTTAAACATTTGAACAGTGTTTATAAATGGATGCCAAAACTGGAATTATTTCTCTCATAATATTATGATTAGTATAGCAAGGAACTCCAAATTCATAAATAATCATATAGCATCACTCCAAAATGAATATCATAAAAGATTATTTGCCCTAATGTTTTGGAGGAGATACCAAAGATATCTCAGTAATGACAGCAGAAATCCAAACACTGGCATTAGTGTAGTTTCTCTGATGTTATGTAACTTAGAGATATTATAACATTCCTCTGTCAGAAATCATCATCAAGATACTTTTCAGAAATTATAGTAATGTGCCTGGCTTTTTATTCTTTTAAACGGAAATTCATCACTAACTTGATGAGTGAGATGTGCAGAATGAGAAGCAATTCTTTATAATTATTATTGACAACTAAAATAAAATCTTCATAAGGTCTCCAGCAATATCTTGCATTAATATATGCAACTAAAATAATTTAAGTGAAAAGGAAAAGGTTCAAAGGGACATTACATATCAGTTATTCCAACAGAGAAAAAGAAATACAGATTTAGGAAGACTGAGAAGAGGAACTCATCAGCCACAGAACGTAACGAAAAAAAGCAGAATACATACCTCAAGACCTCGGACATCAGAAAGTTTTCTGCCCACTGCTGCAAAGGTACATCATCTCACAAAACACTACCCCAGGTGCATTCTGCAGGCAGACACTTCTGACATTTAAAGAAACACCTTCTAACATAAAGCAGTATGTGACAAAAAAATCCAAACCATTCAAGCATTCAGCTGAAGATCAATGAAATACAGACCCAGAAATCTGCTGAATTTCTAAATGTTTTCACATTAATTCTCTTTCAGCCTTAAAGCAAAAGATTACCAACACTCAAACTGAACAAGAATGATCTAAGTGCTAGTCAACAGGGTTTCAACATACTTTCTCTTAGAGGTTGATTTATGGCTGGTCATCTTTGCTTTAATGCCCTGAAAGTCTTTCCTACATAATATATGCTATCAAGTTGAGTAAATTACAAAAGAAGTATCATGCATAATTCTAATTCTCTTCTCACAACAGGATGTTTATTTCCTGTTTCAAGATAGTAAAAAGGATTTCCAGTTATCATATTACAGCAATTTACAAAAAATGCCTGTAGGCAGGAAGTTCATGAAGAGTGAAACTGGCTCATAACTAGGTTAGCACATGTGAATGGACTCTGAAATGTAAATTTATCTTATAAGGAAAAAAAAAGAAAGGGGGGAAAAAAAGCATCGGACAAATAAACCCAGGTATTAAATGAACTTACAGTCATACTGTTAAGATTAGTGCTTAGAACAAGAGATTCCTGATCCAGGCTGGAACATCCAGGCACCCATTGTGAAACAAATTACAATAATGCTAAGCTAGTCTTTAAAATAAATAACTCTTTGTGTCCTAAGGAATAAAAGAGAAAAGATCTCATCTTTCAGTCTCTGACTTTTTGTCGTCCCCTTTGGGCAGAACTGGGTCCTCCTTCTGAAATCTTGCAGATGCCCATGGATGTGTCAGAGGCTGCCTATGCTCAGGGTTTGGCCTCTGGTGGACTTCAAGCAAAGTTATGTGCTTGCAGGTAAAATTCAGATGTGCACAGAAGTTTGAAACCTACAGAAATGTTAAACCCTGGGAAGAGCTTAGTGGTCTGAGAACACTGAACAGTCTTCACAAGGTGCAACCTGGAGAGTTGGTCTCTGAAGATGGGGTAGCATTCAGGGAAATGTCCTTGTGCTTGAAGATCCTGTTCCCTTTGAAAGGTTCAAGCCACAAAAATGGAGAAGCAGGGCATGCTTGGAGCATGCTCTGAGTACCTTATACACACCAATTGACCCCAAAAGGTTGTCCAGTAATCCTAAAAGTCCTTCAGTATATAGAAACCTGGAGACAACAACACCATCCTTGTCCCCTTCCTTCCCACCCCCATCTGAGTGTGTCCCCAGGCAAGAGCACTAGCCTTTGCTGAAACCTGGTTTTAGAGGCTGCTGCAGTACCAGGTAGGGTGTCCCTTGGGACTTCCCTACCACGTCTGGGAGGTGTAAGCAACCAGGCACAGCCCCGACTCCTCTCTTGCCAGGTTCTGCCTCGGACAAAGAAGTACTCCCCCACTGACAGCAGAGATAAAGAAAATTATCATCAGGAAATGAAACTCTTCAAGCTTCAAATGCATGTGCAAAAGAATCATTAATCAGCCGTGTGAAGGAAGGATGGATGCTCTGGTGAACTGTAGGCATACACGTAATTTGAAGGTGCACTGCAACATCACAGATACCGTTAATTAGAAGAGCAGCCATCCTTTGAATTCTGAGCTCCTTTTTCATTTAGCTTCATGCAACTTACTTGGCATGTGGCTCACTGATCAGGGTACTTGCTGTTCTCAGACTTACACCAGGCCCTCACCATTTCCGCATAGATTCTCCAGGAACACATGCTTGGGAAACTACAGGGGAATATTCGGGGGGAAAGGATAAAGCCTCAAAGATAATTCATCAGAACGAGGGAGGCATCCATCTTTCAATAGGCTGAAATTAAATACAGAGCCAAATGTCATTAAAACAATCTCATCCTTTTCAGAAGGTGATCCTCAGCTGGTATCGACTGGGAGAATTCCACCGCTTTCCAGAGAGACACCACAGACCCACCTGGGTATCTGACTGAAAGGGTGTGACATATTAGGTACAGGTCAGAGACTCAGAGGTAGATTCCTCTCACTGAAAGTGGTGCAAGCCTGGAGTAACACCACTGATGTCAGCACAGATTACCAATGCTGTGTTTTAAAGCAGAATTTGCTATTTGATCTCATTTTTTTTCACAAGTCCGTTGTATAGGGCCATCAAGTAATCGTTCCTTTTGTCTTTGGTATGCTGTTACTGCTGTAATTAATCTTCTTCCAACCACCCTATTGGCAATTTCCCTAATGCACACATCCTCCCTCTCCCTCTCTCCGTCTTCCTCTTCCAACTCCTCTCTGCTATGCATCTCCCCCTCCCCAGCCTGTTGGGAACACATCTTCTCTGCAGCTAGCCTGTGAGCCAGATTTTCATTAATTCCTTTTACCTAGGCACAGAAGTCTTCAGTGTCTGGGCCCTGAATATGGGCTTGGTTACTCAGATGGCGATATAAATTAAACCTAGGTTTCACATTAACATTAGTACTAATGTGTCCACTTAGCAGCATGGATGTTCACAGATTTTCCATTCTGCCAGGAGGGGCACCCATTATTATTTTATATAGGATGACATTTCTCTAGCAAAACAAAAATTCTCAGAAGTAGCTTACTTTGAGTCACATGAATCATCTGAAGTTCAAAATCATACCTTACCACATTTTTAACTATCGTGTTGAATTTCATCTCAAAGCAAAATATTTTCAACCAAAGAAAATTAGTGTTTGGTTTTAGTGCTTGTTTGTTTGTTTTCCCTAGAAAATACTGAGGTGAAAACGTTGACAGGTGAAACAAAGCATCTGCAAAGTAACTTCAGTTAACATAAACAGACAGATCTTATTGGAAAAACATTTTCCAAATGTTCTCCCCTAGAGCTATGGACAAAACAGTCCTGTAGCTCTGGATTGCTGCTATCATGTGCTCTAGTCAAAGCAAGCACAGGGTGTTTTTACCTGGACTGGTGAGTCAGGGAACTCCTGGGCTGGAGGCAAGCATGGCCAGACAGCCCCTGCTCATGCCTTCCTTGTGCTTGCACAGATGCCAGAGCCCAGGGGAACTCAGCGGTCTGGCCTCTTTGGCATTTTCTGTTATTTGTCCTTGCCCATTGAACCTTTTGCTTTTATTAACGTGCACACTCCTTGTATCTCAGCGGCAGGGATGTCTGTGTTTATACAACCCACTAGGTTACACAATCTACTGATTATGTGATTCTTTACAAAAATAGAGGCAGGAAGTTTAAACTAAAACTTTTAATAAATTCTCATAATAATAATAACGAATAGGCAGATTGATAAGTGCGCTACAGCACTTCCCTGAATTGCTTTTTCCCTTCCAAAGCAACATCCATGCTTTCCTGACACAGCTCCTGTGATGACAGGTGCACTTCTTGATTGCCTACACCAAGCCTGCGAGCCAGCACCATCTAAATCCTCCTATTCCTGGTGGAGGCCCCCTCCCCTTCTTGTTCCATATCTCATAATATAAACAACATTAGAGACATCGGGGTAGAAGTTAGGTCTGCGGCCAGCACTCTCACCAGCAGTCAGCCAGGTGCAGGCTCCCAGCCACTGGGGTTTGTGCAGTCACTTCTACCCAGGTGCTCTTCCACCCAGGTCACCTCCAGGAGCTGACACAAAATATGGTCACCTTGCTGTCTTGAGTAACAACAAGGCAGACATGCCATTGATATTAGAGTTACTGCAAGATAACACAGTTCTTCATGACCAGACAGGTTAACTCCAGAAGTCTTTACCACTCCGTTTGCTGTAACTAACTGGCACTTCCCACATTCACGCTGATGATTGTCCAAAGAACAGATAACAACCAGGCAGTGTTTTCTCAGGTTGCAATCCACACAGACAGAGGCAGACAATGAATATATTTCTGCCATTGATATTCCCAGCAGAATTTGAGAATCTTCCTTGGAGATAACCATGATTTTGGTGGGAAAAGCAGCAATAATAAACTTCGTGTTCTTCTGTCACCACGGCACTGACATCTGGTCTGCCAACAATAGGTCAGCCAGCAACAGATTTGCAGTGGTATGGAGCAAATTGATGACAGAGGAGGATGGAAATCTGCCTCTGGACTTCCTGATGGCATTGGGTTTGAAGTGTCCTAACACTGAAGAAGTGAAGCAAATTCCCGACAGTGTTCTTTGGAGGTCCTGTCCCTCCTGGATACATAGGATGGGCCTTTCTGAGACATTTTGAGTTTGTGTTCCTGCTCTGCAGTCAGTGGTCAGTGCTGAAGGACTCAGAAACCCTCATGGCTGCAGTCAGGGGTGTCCAGGCTCTGTTGCTGGCAAGCACTCTGTGTGATTCACTCACCAGGGTGTGAGCATCCTCTGAACACCACCAGGGAACTCTATATATACCATGTCCCCATTCCATTTCCAGCCTTGCACCAGCTTTGGTCACTTCTGTCTCACACCTTCTTTGTGTCTCCTGAAGGCAGAGTGATGGGAGGCATTTTTCTCCCTTTAAGGTCAGCACTGTGTGTGTTTCCTCAGCAGTGCCACACGGGAGAATAGACAGCCACCTTTAGGACTACAATGTGAAACACAGATCTGCTTCAGTACCTCAAAAGTCTTAGTCTTGAGATGGTATGGACATTACTAACAGGTGTAAGAGAGGCATAGTTCAGTGGATACATGCAAGCAAGCCTGAATGTCCAAGCCCAATGTAAACCCTGTGGTGTTTTTCCTGCATCCGATTTACTTCTTGCCAACTTTCCAAGTTTCACTTATTTGCTAGCTTTCTCCCTTGCTTAAATGAATTTACACAGTGTCTACCTGTAACACTGAAGAGGCTTTTTTCCAAGTATTTTCTCTCTAAAGAGAGACAGAGACTGCCTTCATTCAGATTATTCAACAATCTTACACCGAACCTCTCCTTAACAGGTGTTCAACACATCCCAGTGGGATACATTTATCCTGCAGCTTCCTTGCTGCTTTAAACAAAACCTTATATTCCCTCTGCCTTCCCTTTCTCCTTCCTTTGATCCAAAGCTTTTTAAGCTTTGTTTGTGCTATTAATTATTGAGAGTTCAGCACTGTCAGCACATTCAACACAGTGGAGAACAAAGGGCAGAAAAGAGCCCCACCCAAAATGAGTTTACAGGCTAATGAAGGCAAACAAAACCATAAACTTGGCTGGGTGAACAGGGGTGGCAGACTGAATGGTAACTTCTGGGTTTGGAAGGGAGGGGGGGTTGGCTTCCTTAAAAAAGCACATTTTGAGTGAACTAGAGTCCACTTACTCACAAAAGAGAAGGGGAAAGTTCCTGAGAGTGAAAATGAAAGCCTGACGAAGAGACTTTGGGGCACAGGGACGCCAGACAGGTGGAGATAGGGAGATGGGTGGGTGCAGAATGTAAGTGAGGAGAGATACATGGCTTAAATGGCTAATCAGTAAGAGGGCAAAGGCACCCAGACACCCTGTGAAGACACTCTCATAAAGAACCAGGGACAGATGGAGCCAGAGCTGTGCAGAGCCTTTGAACGAGCAGATAAGCAGGTTGAATTTAATGGGGGAATGTGAGAGGTTGTAATTGAAGAGCTCAAGATACCAAGGATCATTAAGAATTTGCAAGGAGAATTGAGCACTGCATGAGGAGCTTGGAAAATCTCCACATTTGAAGGTTTTGAGAACAAGCCAGATAAACATCTGTTGGGAATGTTGTAGATGTAGCTGATCCTGCCCTGGGGCAAGCGATGGGTCCGATGACCTTTTGAGCTCCCTTCCCAATTTCTATGTGGGTGTGGTAGGCAGGGAAGATAATTTGCCAGATGGTAAACACATTTTTGCCTGGATTGAAGTCGCATGACAATTACTAATTCAAGGTATGGCGGGGTCCCGGGCTGTACAACTACGCAAAGGTATCACAGCAACTGGGAGTGCACATTGAAGCTAAAAAGGGGGAGAAAGAATTAGGTTACTATACTGTCTTTTCTGCTGAGCATCAGCCAGGTATATTGATGGAAGGGAAATAAGAGAAAGAGGAGATGAAAAATGGGTCAAAGATTGCCAGTGTAAATTCACAGTTGTGTTCGATATGATGAAACTGTTCCTATGAAAACTATTGTATCATTGAATGGCACTGTGTATTCACTCACAAGGCCATAAGTATGTCTTTCCCAGACTGTATATAATAGAGATCTTCATGTCTCTTCTCTATACAGACAATGCCAAGGGGGTCAGCAAAAGCAAGGAGAAGCACTTTACTCTAGCTAGTCTGCAGGTGAAGTGGAAAGGAAAGAAGAGCCAGCAGCAAAACAAAGGAATCAGGTATTGGAGGATATACACTGAAGATACTCACTGAGATGGCAAAGACAGAGGGCCTAAAGTAAGAGAAGGGAACAAGAAGATATGCCTTTGTAATAGGAAGACCCTCTTTATTGACCAGACCAACTATACTAAACTGAACTGAATGAAACTTTTGGTTTAAAAGATAATTCAGAGTTGCAGGAAAAATATTTTTTTTGTGTTCTTAAATGGCTCTGAGTAGAGCCCAAAGACTGCATCCAAAATAAGGAGCAAATCAAGACAGTGGAAATACATTAAGGCTTTATGGCTTTATTAACCTTACCCCAGTTCATATGCTTTTTGTATTATTTAGACAAGATTGGTCAAGTTTCAGGCACTTAAGCAAACTGCATGTGTGCATACACAGATTTTTTTTTTTAACCTGCATCATGTGCCCTTGAAGAAATGAAGTGCAAACCACATGAAGGCTGATATTCCTTCAGTGAGATATGAGGACACTTAACATCTGCAGAGAAGATTGGGCAGGGAAGGTACCAGTTCCAGAACTGGACTGTTACGCTGAGGAATCTCTCCTGGTCACTCTGCTCTCAGGCATGAGGCTTGCTCCTGACATGCAGGGTACATGCTGAAAGCCACGATCAGGGTCTAGCCTGTTCTCAGTCCCAGTAAGATAAAGACTTATAGGCTCCAGAATCTGGACACTATCGTGACCATCTGCTGAGCATCCAGTCGTGCATTTGACAGTTCTCTCCCAAGAAGCCCAGGGAATTCATACTGGTAATGGAGAAGGAAGTAAATTGAAAGGTATAAATATGATCCAGATGATACAAAGCTGGGTTTGAAGAGGACATCATGTCAGGGCCATGGAAGATGACTAGAGACATAATGGCTAGGCAGTAGGTATAGACAAAGAGAAGCTCACCTAGTCTTGTGCGCTCTATGCATGGACAGGGGAGTGGGCTGCCAAGGGATTACCAAATATGAAAAAGAGAACAAGCTAAAGACAGAGTCAAAATAACAAGGGATCCCTGAAGGACTAGTCCTAAAGGGAAGACTGAGAATTGGGAAAGCATGGTCAAAGGTGTCTGAGGAGAGAATAATCAATGAGAGATTGATTATTGTAGTTATCATTGGTAACTCAGTAGTCACAGGCACTGGGGAAGATGAAAATAGAAAAATGCCTTGGGCAGCAGCCAGGAAAAGGTCATGATGGCCTTGACAAACACCTTTTTAGTGGATGAAGGTGCCTTATTTCAGCCCTGTGACAGAGTAATGGATGGGAGATACAATGGAAGTCAAGCAGTGGCAGCATGAGGCACTTTTGCAGTTTGAAGGCAAAGGTGGATAGAAGTTGCTGAGAAAGGAGAAGTCTAGATTTTAAAAGACTGAGGAGACAGAAGAGATGAGGTGTTGGTCAGATAACAGGGAAAAGAAATCTAAATGTTGGGAAAGTAAAGTATCTGTGATCTGGAAGATAGGGAGGAGTCCAACACTTTCAGGTCTTTGTTCATGCCTGTGTGTGCATTTAGCATTTCTAAAACTGAAAACCCACTCACACTAAGTAGAGATAAGCTGTAGAGGCTGATGGACAGATGACCGTAAATCATGGGGTTATTACTGCATTTTAGTATTGAAGGGAGGCTCCTGGCACAAACAAGCAGTCACACCAGACCTCTCTCTGCTGCTAGAAGATGTTGAGGTATCCAGCTTCTACATCTCATCTGCACACCTTCAAAAAAGCATCCAAAGTCCATCCGGGGTGACTTTGAAACTACATGAAAATGGTGTCCCTACTTCTAAGCCAGTATCTTTTGCTACACAGGAAGGAAGGATCACAGCTTTATGACAGTGACTCGCTGTCTGTACCTGGATGTTATTTCAGCTAGTTTCTCTGCCTCCATTTTGCCCAGCAGTAGGCACACTACAGCACTAAGCAAACTGAAAAGCTGTAGGAAGTCTGTCACAGAGAGCTAAAAACCACAGATCTCACTCTTATGTGGCAGCAGAAAATTTGCTATCTTCTCTGTGTGTATATGTTATATATATGTGTATATATATGCGTGAATCATAAATGATCTATCATTATTAATTCATTAGATATTCAGTGTAATTACCCTACTTGTGATGAATTCATTTGGTATTAATTTAGATGTCATAAGTACAGTACTTTTGTAAGGATTGCCATATGATTCAGCCTTAATTAATCTATCTTTAAAGCAAAATGCTAACAATCAATTCACATTACTGGGATGCTTAGGCTGTCGGCAGTAGCACGTTTATTATGATTATTATTATTATTTATGGACACAAGAAAGAAGACATTACAATATTTGCAATCAGCTGTGTGTTCATACAGTAGGACACTTTAGTCCTAATACAGCTATATATCTGTGTGGCCTTGCTTAACTGATTTGTCTAATCGATTTGTGAATGTCCTTATCTTTAAAGATGCCACCTTGTATTTACAATCATTGGCAGGTCATTATCCATAAAGATATCTCAACTCATTTTTTTCTTCAGCAATGAACCCTATTACATATCAGCTATAGACCAAAATTGTTTTTCACTTTCATGCTCCTTTTTGGGGCAGAGGAAATTGTAAGGAGGTATCAAAGGTTTAAAAACAATCCATGAGACAATTGTATTCCAAAATGGGACTTCATAATAATGAAGTGACACTCAACTTAGAGCTGGTTTTATTACTAAAAAAGGAAATCTTATTTTAATCACATCTTGATTCAGTTGAACTCCAGTTCAGTTTTCTCAGTGCGATAGTAAGAACACCAAGTGCAAACATTGATCATGGTAAGATATAAAGAAGCATCAAATAAGAACAAGCAATATTTTGGTTTAAATGAACCTGCCCTTCACTGTGAGAAAGCACTAAAGCTATCAGAAGAGAAGCACTTTTAGAACAAGTAAGAACTATGAGCTCTATTTAAATGAAATGTAAATAACTGAAAAAAAAAAAAAGTAAAACTGCAATATGTAAGGAATGTATTCCAGAAAAAAAACGAGATATGGAATTTCTATTAAGTATAAACTTCCTTATTATTCTTAGAATGATTTTGGATACATGATTTTGTAGCCCTCTTGGTAGTTTCAATTTCTAAATCCTGGGAACATACTTATGCCTGCTGAGATATTTTTTCTAAGTTTTGTTTTCATTTTCCTCTGATGTAAGGTTGTATTTTGTGTAGAGGCTGTGAATAGCTTATTGTAAAATAAAGGATTAATATTAATGCACATTCTTAGCAGCTTTTATCAGGAATACAGTGTGAGCCTCCTTGAAAGATTTTTTTTGTCCTTTTCTTGGGGTATGACAGTATGATGTATATGATCTATCATGCTCATTTCCTTCACGCATTCTTAGCCCTACTGGAGCAGCCTTAGAGTGATGGTAATCTTATGAAAACTCAAAATGATTTGTTTATTACTGAAGGTTTATTTAAGGCTGTCACCATGACCTATATCCATTAGTAACCTCAAGAATTCTTAAAGGGACATCGGTCCCATTACCTGCTATTTTCAGGCATACTCCATGATAGTAGAAAGCTAAAGCTGTTGCTTCTAAGAGCTTTTTATAAATTATATTGCTATCCTTCCCTCCCCACCAACCTTCTTTGTTCTATAGATCTCTTGCCTGGAAGAATGTTTAATCCTTCCCACATCACTCAAGCAGCACGTATAAGCAGGTTGAAAGGAGGGAAATGAGGTAGCTACATCCGTGTATCCCAATGTATTGACTTGCAGCGATTTGAATCTCGTGGCAAATTGTTTTGAATAAAAAGAAGAGCATGAGCCCAGATTCACTCAGAGGACACAATGACCTAACTCAGCACAGAGATCCAGTGCCTGTGTTGCCTTACAACTTTCTACCTTACTTCACTTACATCACTTAAGGTATGCCCCTTTCTTCCAAGGGGGCTGCACAGCCACAGGAGAAGCCCCTATCCCAGCCCACAAAGAAGGTCTGCAGGTCCAGAGCATGCTCACAAGAGAAAATGGCATGGTTCCTTGTCCCATCTAGGCTTCACATTTAGTATTCTAATTATCATTCTAGAGGGTATAAACATGTTCACTGCCTCTTTTGAAGAATTAAATTCTCATCTCCCATTTCCCCAGAGAAAGCCCAAAATTGTTACCCCTCACCACTGCGGCCAGTCCTGTTGAAGACATTACACTTCAGATTTCATTTACATTCAGGTAGGAGTCAGGACCTCATCTTGGCTAGCTGTTATATAGTCCTTCTGATATACCCTTAGGCTGAATGAATATTCCAGTCCCCAACATACAAGGTGAAAGTGAGGCTGCAGTCTCAGCTCCTGTGAGAACAGGACAGAAACTGATCCCAGAGAGGACATTTAGCTATGAAATCCGGGTAGCAAGGGGTGACATGAGCATCATCAGCAGCAACTTAGGGTCTACTCTAAGGACATGTGACAAAGGGTCTATTAGACAGCACAGGACAACTATATTATATGTTACTGTGTCACAACAGGGCAATACAGCTGGCATCTGCCCTTTGCTGAGTAATTACACCACTCAGGGAGTAATAGACTTGGGTTAAGACTCGTCAGTCTCAGAGGCAGAGAATCCACATCCCATGGAAAAACCCTAACCACCAGGCCATTACAAGACAGAAAAGTGTCTACTTCAGACCTACAGCATAGGAATGACAGGATTTTTTCATTGCATCCAGACAGGTGCTAATTTTTCCAGAAAGAAAAACTCCAGGTATGTATTCACAGGATCTGAGGACAATTATGGTTGGAAGGGACCTCAGGAAGTCTGGTTCAAATTCAGTAAGCTCTGAGATCATAATATGATGGTCAAGGCTATGTACCATTTGATTTTGTCCCATTTTGGTCACTTCCCTCCATTTACTGGCCAAGCTGTTATTAATAAAGACCGGGATGCTGTTGACCACCTTTGCCGCTGGAGCAATCAGCAGGCTCATATTCAGCTTGCTGTCTTCCACAGCCTCCAGGTACCTCTTAGAGGAGCTTCTCCCCAGCCAAAGCATCCCCAGCCTGCATCACTGCAAGGCAACCCCAGGTGCAGGATTTGGCATCTGTCCTCAAATTTCATATGGCTCATTTCATAATGTTGGCCCATTCTTCCAGCCTATCTAGATCCCTCTGGATGGTGACCCTGCCCTCAAGCATATCAGCAGGTCACCATTCTCTCTCTTGCCCCACTTTTTCATGTCATCTGTGAACTTCTCAAGTGCAGTCTGTTATCTCCTCCAGTCTGTTGATAAAGATGTTAAACAGGACAAGTCTCAGTACAGTCCACTGCAGCTCTTCACTTGTTAACAGCTATCAGGTAACATACATACCATTAACCTCTGCCTTCTGAGCCTGAACATCCAACCCAGCTGAGTGCTATAACCACCTCACCAGAAACAGGGCTCCTCTTAAAAGGTTTTCTTCATGCTCCCATCACTGTTGCATATACAATTGCACAGTGACTGAACCCAGAAAAGCAAAATAGAAAATTGGAAAGTGCTGTCACACCAGGTACCCCATGGTCTGGTGTTTGTTATGCCCTTCTAGGCCTGAGTTCTGTTCCTGTAAGGCTGATGAGAACTTTCTTGTCATGCCCTTGTGGTAGGAAATTACGTAAAGATGGGCACCAGAAAAGCTCATCTGTCTCAGGCACGTGTAGCTTTGGAGGATTCCCCAGGGACTCCTAAATGGGGTTTGCACTCATGTCTGCTTTAAAACTGGACTGGAACTTGTGCTTCATGTTGTAGAAAGGTGATCACAGAGCAAACAGTTCTGAACACGTGGGGAAATCAGAAACATTTCAGATTAAGTATAAGCAAGATCTACTGTCATTTTGCATAAATTCTCCCCTATAACTTCCTGTTCAGGATGCTGCTTTCTGTATTTCTTATTGTTAGGCATCTAATTCTTCTGCATTAGATATGTGAATCTGTCCTCTGATTTGGGTTATGAATACCCATAGGACATAAAAATATAAAGTTTCATTTTATGAGTTCGCCCTGTGACTGCAGTTCAAAATCACAGGGTTTACCTCCATAATCCAGAACTCTCTTGATTAGCACACCTACTTCTCTTCTCTGGCTAAATTAACATATTTTCCTCAGTAGCCTCCCCTCTTGCTATTATGTCTTTTTCATCTGAAACTTCCCAGTTTATTTTACCTCATCAATGGAGCCGGTTAAAGTGAGCTCTGCACAGGATCTGATGAGGAATGAAAGAGGTAGTATTAACTTATGGAAGAAATCAGAAATCTCCTTTTTGTCAATGGAGAGAAAATTTGTTGCCTTCTCAGAACCTGACATCACACATGGTGACTCTTCACTCTTATGTCTAAGGGTTCAGATCACAGGCTTAAATCATCCCTTTGCTCAATCTGTGTGCTAGTCTGTCTCACTAAAGATAAACATGAACAGCCTGAAGCACCAAGTCAAAACACCTAGTCAAGAGGCTGGATCAGTTCAAGTCTGTATTCCATAAAGCTGGACGTAAGGAAAGACCAGAGGCACACAAAAAAAGTAGTGAATATAATCTCTGTTCAGTTGAGGACTGACAGACTCAGCACAGTCTTTTTGGGGTTTGAAGCCATTGCTTCCACTGGGACACGACCCAGATCTGGGCCCTCCCTGCCCCATCTCCTTTTCCCATGCCTTCAGCTGTGGCTGTTCACCTGGGTCTGCTTCCTCCAACCAAAGCCAGATGCCTATTAATGCTTTTTCTGCACACAACAGCAGCCAGCACTGTTGAGTATAATTGCCTCCATTTGGCAGTCCCCTCAGAGTGACATCTTGAGTGGGAATGTCTGTCCTCTTCTGCCCTTGCTTTGGCTCTGCTGGACACCAGAAAAGTTTCAAAGCCAAATCCCTGACTTCAGAGTTGCTCTCCTACCAAAAGCTGTGCCCCTGCAAACACCCAGCACTACTGCATTCTAAGATGCATCAGTATGGTACAAAATTGAAACTAGACCCTACAAGTGCTTAAATGTGCCAATGATATCAATAAATAATGAGAAGAGGGG
Source organism: Oxyura jamaicensis (assembly GCF_011077185.1). Classification (NCBI taxonomy): domain Eukaryota; kingdom Metazoa; phylum Chordata; class Aves; order Anseriformes; family Anatidae; genus Oxyura; species Oxyura jamaicensis. The sequence goes on along the minus strand of NC_048894.1, from coordinate 120,707,696 downwards.
ATACTTTCAAATGAATAATTCCTGTCATTCTAAGTTCAGGATCCAAAGGTACAGGGACAAAAATGAGGAATTTTCTCTGTCGTACCTTCAAAATCTCCCTTCTCTGTGACTATAAGGGTATGATAGTCCATATGCTGAGAGATGATTTTTAAAGTTTGCAGATTTCACCCTTCAACTGTTGGGAAGCATGTTTTCTTTTGTAGCAAGGAAAATTGAGGCATCATTTGAGATTCTTACTGGTTAAGAAAACTTAGATTCACTTTTAGCTCTAAGAAAGCAGCCCTTCTTTGGGATGGTACAATTCCAATCACAGCAAATGGCCCGCAAGGACCATCTGTTGCTCTGTTGAAATGCTTGAATAAGAGGGTGAAAGAAGAGGAGACTGCTGATAAATCAGAGCTCTCCTGAAACATCTACATACATAAAAGTTACATCTAAAATAGCTTAGTGCAGTCAATGGGGGATAAGGGACTCTTCTGATACTGAGGGGGGAGCAGGGACAGAAACTTCTAATTGGGTACTAGGTTTCGAAGGAAATGTAAAATCTAGATTTAGGAGCGCTGCACAGGGCTGTATGCATTTTGACTATCTTTCTATAAACTATGATTTAGCTTAGCTGCAAATAACTTGCGTAGATGAAGAAATCCCAGTGTGAAATTGTATGCCCTGTGCAGTGCAGGAGGTCAGACCAGATGAGCATAATGGGGCCTTCTGGCCTAAGGATCTGCGGGATCTCATAGATCTTGCAGAAGGTAACATCTATGAAGACATGAAACTTTAAAAGTAAGTACATAGGTACAATAACACTGCATTTTAAATGGAGATCTAAAATTAAACAATGTAAATTAGCGGTAATTTTTTATTTACTGAAGCATATATGTAGTGAATGCAAATGAAACTGATTTGTAGATTAAATCACTCGCCAGATGAGTCCTGTTCTATTGAAATCCTATATATTTGTCTATTCTGGAACAAAACTCAAAATTAGCAGTGATATTAGTGGGTATTACCACAGAAAGGCCTTTTCAAATGACTTGCATCTGCCCCTGAACGCTAACCAGCTTGCTCACCACCAAAACACACACGGGGAAGATTGGCATGTGGTAATGAAAGTATCGCTTCCCGGATGTGTTGGGCAAACACCACTTTGATTAAATCACTTGGGGTTTAATAAAGCACGACGGGTGCTGCAGCAAGGCAACACGAGTGGCCGGCTCCCCGTGCCCACGGCCGCACAGGTAGGCAGGCAGGTATCTGCTCTCGGTGGCTGCGGGGCTGCCAGCCGGTAGATGGAGCACAAGGCCAGAAGCTGGGCCGGAGAAAAGAGCGCTTGCTGAGCTGCGAAATCGCAGTGTTTTGATTCATAAAACGCATAAATCCCTCCGAGATGAATCATAACAGGAAAGCGCCGTCACCACGCGCTTCCTACGAGGTGAAAATTCTCCAAGTGGCAGCGACCGGTGCGGTCTGCAGCTGGTGGCTGGACTCTCTCGCTGGGGTTTTTGAGCTGCTGTGGTGGTGGGAGGCCTGTGGCATGTGCCAGCCTCACCTTCGTGCCCCCAGCAAAAGTGTGTATCCATCCCATCCTGCTGCTTCGTACCATAAGGCTTCACACGCATCGTAACTGTGGCAGGCTGTGAAGCCTGAATAGCAGAGTACTCCAGGTTTTAAAAAGTGTATTAAATACCTACGTCTATATTCAGGAGCTCTTAAGAAAAGTTTTTAGGTGAATGACTCGTGAGCAGAGATAAAGCCCTGAGTTTCAAGGCCCTGGAAATCTTTCAGAAGCTCCATCATCATTGTCACAGCTTACGTACAACATTGATTTTTGTGTTATTATCCAGACCAGACAGGACATAATGTGTGAACATCCACCATCTATTTTTCCGCTGGCTTTTATTTCTAATGTGCCTCAGCCTCTGAGCAAATGGGAATCTGAGCCCCTCAGTTCAGTAGAATTTATTATCCTTCAGGGAGGGGACCAAGATCACAATTGTAAGTGCTCCCTCCACTCACACACGCATGCACGCACACACACACTAGATGTGCTGTCTGTGCACCACTCCCCTATTGTTTTCACTGTAACTGATTTTGGCACCAGCTCTTTAGCACTTTGGAAGGGCCTTCATTAGCACTGGGACACTGTCCAAAAGGAATCCAGAAAAATCAACACATGGCTGCTCTTGTTCTCATGATAAATGACAGCTTTGGCTGAAAAACAACAACAGTAAGGAAGCAAAACAAAACCCAAAAAGCAACAAGGGTAGCCATAATGTGAATAGGAGAAGTCAGACATGACTAACTCAGCCTGGATGGGGGAATGGGGCTGGCTGGGAGGGGGCAGGGGGATTCCTCCCTTGGTACTGGATTAAAAAAAAAATGGTTTGGCCTTTCTGCTGACACGGGGGAGCTCGTTCTCGCTGGGGAGACAGATAGGGGCGGGGGGAAAGGCTCTGACCAGACACCACTGCTTTGGAGAAGGTAGTGGGTTAAGGAAAATAAAATGTCTGCCATCCTCACGAGGAAGAGGGATCCGGGTCCCTTCCATGAAGCAAAGCTTACGAATGCAGAGAATGTATTAGGCTGCTGTATTAACCCATTTATTCCCCAATGGCTGTGTTTACACTCGAATCCTGAAGTGCTTACTCAGGCAAAACTCCCAGTTGACCTAGTCCTGAAGGCTTTAATCAGGAAGTATGCCCAGTGACTTCAATGGGAGCTTTGTCTCAATAACTATTCAGGATATGGCCCATAGGGATCTTGAAACTAGAACTAATTGAATTTTTTGCACGACATGCCTTTTTACTTGAAAAGAACCCCTTTTATCCAAAAACAATTCTTCACAAAATGCGTCAGTCATTTTTCTTTATTATTTGTAATTTTCTATCATATTTTACCAGAACGCTCACGGACTTCTTACTTTTCACAGAAAACAAAACAAAAACAAACAAATCCTTATGGAAATTTTTACTCTTGCTAAGAAAAAAAAAATATATATGTATATATGATAAGCAAATATTTTTGAAACTATGTTGGTAAAAACTGTAGAAAACACCTAGAGAATGTCAAAAGAAAAGTAAACTCCTTTTTAAAGCAGGAAAAATTGGCTTAGTAAGATTTTGTTGATGATGATATTGCTAGAAACTCATTCCTTACAGTTTGATTTTTCCATTAAAAACTGTGGAGTACTACCAGTGAATGCACAAGTTTGCATATACAGTTATCTTAAATCACTACAACAAATGTTTAAACTCATTGTGAAGCCTCTAAAAAAAAAAAAATAAAGTCAGCCCTGACCTGTGAAGTCTTCCATACACTTAAGTGTATGAGTTATGGGAGTCCTTCAAGCTGCACAAACTTCAACAAATGATTTAGGCTCACATTCAGTGCAGATGACAAATATGGAAAGAAATACCTTAAAGAAATTTTTAGGCAAATATCCACAAATCTGTGAAAAGATGTACAAAACCATGACAACAGTAGCAAAGATGTCCTAGAACTGCTTAAAAACAGGGTTTATGCTTTTATTTTCAAGTCTGAGAAGTGATTGTTTTCCTAAAAATGTCTGGAGCCCAATCCAGGAGAGCAAAGTTTTTACAATACATTTAGAAAATATGTTTTCAAATGAGCAAGTCTATTGAATTTTGTGGAACAACAATAACAAATATATATATATATATATATATAGTAAAAATTGCAAGTGCAAATCTGCTGTAAATAAACAGAAGCAATGCTTTCCAGAAATTGTCCCTGAGCTTTGCACAGTGTGTCTCATCCCAACTTGTCACATATCAGACGGCTGGTCAACAGTGACCCCTGAGAATACACACAAGACCCTTACACATCAGCTGCACTACAACTTGTTCATTACCACGCACAACATCCCACATTGATCATGAACATATATCATTAGAAAACAGGCTGTACTCTGATGAGGAGTTTGGAGGTTGTCCTGTTTGAAATTTACATGAGGAGTGCAGTTTTGTTAGATTTTTAGACTGCTCGCTTTGTATGTTTTTTAACCATATGTTTATAAAAATGTTTTATTGGAACTTGCATGTACATCTCTATCTGTGCTAAAAATACTTAGAAGAAAGCCATATATAATGTTTTTGGTTTTGCTACACAAGCCAGAGGTCCGGTGAGGTTTGCTGGGCTCTGGTTTCTGAATTTGACTTAAGGTTTTAACAAACTTGGATGAGGCATTCGTTCTGAACCCACATGAACTCGCACCTCTCAGTGTTTTCGGATGAGCTTCACATAAAGCTGGATCTTTTCAAGGCTGCAATTCAAACAGAAATTCAGGGGCACTATTGGATTAGAGCTGATCCTTTCCCATACTGCCCTTGCAAAGCTAAATCACTGAGAACAATCAGTTGAGCGACTTCTAAATTCCCCTTCACACCCACCCAATTAAACTTTTATCATATGGGTTGATCCCATGATATAAAACACAAGTGTGTCTTAATGCAATTTGAAGTCACAGGCAGCCTTCTGGGAGAAGGGCAGATGCCTGATGTACCTTAAGCTGATGTATTGGATGCTGTTTTTTCCTGCTTTATGCCATTAGTACACTTGTTCACCATCTCCCCTACCACATTGCCATCAGGGAGATCTAAGCTTGGCAGCAGGCTGGGATCCCTGCCTCTAAGCTGAAAGAGGTTGAGCTATTTGCAGAAATAATGCTTTCCAGACGTACTAAACAGCACTCATCTTTCCAGATGGAGGGGCATTAGTGTTGCTTCCAGCCATCTCTTCACCTTCTGGTGTACTTGCCACTCCTCCCTTATGCACCACGAGCCTTATGCTTCAGATACCTCTCCTGCATGCTGAGAAACTCTGCGATCTGCCTGCACCTTGCAGACACAGAGCCAGCTGGAGGAGGGATAAATTCCAGTCCATTTTAGCAGGGGACTCCTATCGGATAGGAAACAGGGAGCTCTGAAAGGAGCCAAACATTCAGCAACCCCTTTTCCCTCCCGTGTTCTGAATTTCTACTCGAGGGGCTGGAAAATGAGAGGATTTGGCAGGTAGAGGGTCTGCTGAAGGTAAGCTCTGATGGCAGCCAAGTTAAAGGGAGAGAGACAGAGAAAGTCAGTGATGAAGAGGTAACAGCCCCAGTGCTAAACCGAAGCTTTTAATGGTCCCACAAGACCTGTGGACTGTCTGGTCCAATGACTGAGGGCTAAGAGCCAACCCTTGAACATGCAGATCTTGGATCTGTGGCACACCAGGCTCCATAAACCCTGACGAGGTCATCTGGATCGCATGAACGCTTCAAGTCAAACAACTGAAAAAAATTTATTTTTTCTTTCTTTTTTTTTTCTCCTTTTTTTGTTCTTCATGTGAATCCCCAGTGGAAGAAATCCACCGAACAAGCATGTTGATTTTGGCAAAGGCACACACAGTCACTCTGTTCTAAAGATGAGCTGACACGTGCAGATTCACAGATTAGCCATTTCTAAAGGTTAATTAAATATTGCCATTGTTTTCCAAGCTATTAATGTATGTTATTCTATTTTTCTCTGTTAAAGAACATCTGGGTTTTGGAGTTAAAAAATATGCAACCCTCTGTCCCCCTTCGAAAAAGGTCTTTAAAAACATACAAAGAGTGTCTCCTTTAAAAATACAGAGTGACCATCTTCAGAGTCACATTACATAGTTGAGAAAAAAAATCTTAGAAAAAATATTAGGAGAAACATTCTTCCATAAATCAAAGCAGTCAATGTGCATTCTCGTCTGCTGAGGGTGTCTCAGGACTATTTCACACAGTAAGTGAACTGTAGGAGAGGCTCCTGCTATTAGTCAGCCCTTCTTTATTTGCTGAAGTTACAGAAAGTTATTACATCCAGATATGTTCCTCACTCTGTCCTTTGGTGCCAGAATGTATGACAGCCAGTTCTGTTTACAGTGCTGGCAACTGCCAGGTAAATGGACTGGATCTGTACAGCTTTCCTTATTCCTGTCCTGTGTCCCTCCTCAGCATTTTGGACTCAGCTTACAAACAGATTTGAGGTGAAAGATAGAATGAACAGGATTAAGAGAATGCATCCCTGGTTACAAACTGTGGATGTAGAAACCTAACCCCCTGATTTGGTAGAGGTTTCTTGGCAAGGATGTAAATGCCTACAAAATATTCAGGGCAGTCCTAGCCCCAGCAATAAGGTTTGGCAGCAGGAGCAAAGGAAAGGTAGGCTGTGCTTGCAGCTTTACTGCACTGCTCCTGTGATGCCTGACACAAACCAGCTTCACTCCTTGCACCAAGCCTCCTTCTCCAAGACCAGGCAGTCTGGTAATATTTGTCTCCTCTTTGCACAGATGACTGTGCAAGATGCACAAAAAAAAAAAAAAAAAAAGGAAAAAGAAGAAGAAACAGAAAAAGAAATGGAAAAAGGGAAAAAAAAAAAAAGGAGAGAAAAGGGGAAAGAAAGAGAAAGAGAAAGAGAAAAAGAAAAAGAAAAAGAAAAAGAAAAAGAAAAAGAAAAGGAAAAAAAAAAGAAAAAGAAAAAAAAAGAAAAAGAAAAAGAAAAAGAAAAAGAAAAAGAAAAAGAAAAAAGAAAAAGAAAAAGAAAAAGAAAAAGAAAAAGAAAAAGAAAAAGAAAAAGAAAAAGAAAAAGAAAAAGAAAAAGAAAAAGAAAAAGAAAAAGAAAAAGAAAAAGAAAAAGAAAAGGAAGCCAGACTTGTTATCCATACTAATCAAAGCTCCATGCAAATTCCTGATAAGATATTCACCATCCCCGATGCCAGTTCTGGCCCCAGCGTGTTTAGAGTCTCGTCATCAGCTAGTGTATGTTCCAGCTTAGTGGAAATGAATTAACTAAACCTACTTATGGATGGGTTACAGACCAGTTGTGGTCTAACTTGTGTCCTTCTGCCTCACCTTATCATCTCTGCATCCAAGCTGCAGTAGTAACAGATCCCTTTCTTGCCTCTTTTCATGGAATGTCAAGCTGTGGTTGGTCAGTTCCCCGTTTTAAGTGACCATATTAGCAGAGGTGAAGGGAGGTCTGTATCATCTTCTGTATCCTTCTATAAAGCATCAGGGGCCAAAAAATCAAGGGTGTAGCACTGGTGGTGGTAGGTCACTCTGGCTTGGAGCAAGACCAGGCAGGTTTTGAGGTATGCCTACCATGCGATATGCTGCCTTGCACTCAGCTATTTCTGCTCTATACAACCACGTGCTGTGTGTTTCCCCAACGTACTCCCTAATGCTATTATACTCAGTCCTTCCCGATCCTCTGGGACCCCAGCATCACATGAAATGAGAATAATGCTGTTATTTATTTCTGTCATCTTCTACTTGGAAGGTTTGATGATTCCTCCTAGCAAGCATCTTACCAGTAGACAAAAAGTTATCCGTACAACGGTGCCTGTTCTAGCCTGCAAGTTAGCAAACAATGCATCTTAATTATACTTAAATGCCAAAAATCTGCAAAGAGCAAGGCAACATTAGTCAGCTGTGAATTGGTCCTGACTCCTGCCTTTGCTTTGGCTGGAGATGCAGCTGCAGGAATACATAAATTAGGTTTTGATTTGTTTGTGCCAGTACAATCGGTAGTAGCTGCTCCTTAAGAGCATTTCCAGTATTAGTGGGCTTACTGGCATTCATCCTATTAGCATCTCAGATGCAGGTGGCATCTGGAAAGTTTTATTTTAAAAGACTTTTAGTATTGTACTTAGGTTAATAAGAAGCGTTATTTTTAAATATCTCGGCAGTTTTCCAGAGTGTAGCTCAGTCTCATGACATCTGCTCAGTGGATACTTGTTACCTTTGGGTTTATTGAAAGAAACCCTCTGAATAACCTTTTTGTTAGCAATCTGCTTTATAGGCTCTGCAATGGAATAGTGCTGGAGTGCAAATGGAGTCGCTAGCAGAGGGGATTTTCTAGGCTGTAACAAGCTCTTCGGTATTGTGGCACTCACATGTCATAACGTTCAATAAGATCACCCAGTTCTCCTCCCCATTTCCCTCTTGGTGAGGTTCTGCCTTCTTTATTGAGGAGCTGGAGCTGCTGAGGACACATCTCAGCTCGGTGGGACATGGTGTAGTTTCCACTTTGGAAACGGGTGTCTCCACAAGGGGAAGGAGCCAGCCCAAGCATGTACAGCTTGGGTTGCCCTTCCTCCTGCTTTAAACAACGCAGCGAGGCCAACCTTGAGCAACTGCTCCCACAGCTGGGGAGTGTTGACAGATTACACTGGCTCAGTAGCTCATTCATAATAAATGAAAGAAATCACCAGTTCATTTTCCAAATTTCAGCCCTTCCAATATTTAGCATTCAATGGGAAAATGATTGAATAGAAGTCCTGTTGGTGAACGAGAGGATTTCATTTATACGGTGCAAAGTAAGTCCCGTTCCCAGAAAGAAAAACATACCCTTCATGAAATTCACCTTTATTAACAGCTGACAGCATAGCTGGTAAACCAAACCAGCTATTCAGCAGCTTCCATAAATTAAACCAAAGCAGAAACTGTTTTTACAAAAGGATTGGCTGGAGCTGGGGCTCCTGTTTGGTGACATCATTCTCAATGCATTAAGCCAGATTTTGCAGATTAAAGAACAAGAAAGCTGCAAACATAAGGCAAAGTAAAGGAACTGAAATGGTCATTTCCTGTAAAATGCCAGCATAAGAACTGAGTATGACTCTGAAGACACAGTCAGGGCCAAAACTTCTTCTGGGGTTGGTTCTCATGTGGCTCCACTAAAATCAAAGCAGCAAAACTGCAAACAGAAGCTGAGCATATTCACAGGATACGTACACATTTTACAGCTCCATGTACTTTCTATTCCAGCTTAAGGCCTGGATATCCTTTATATAAGAGGAAAGATCACTGATTTAAAAAAAATAAAATAAAAATCGGAAGTTCCAGCATGTCTTCTGCAAGTACTAGGAAAATACAATCGTTCTCTTTGTGAGCTAAACTGGAAAATTCAGGTTTGTGAGTATTCCTAACAAGCAAACTGCAGAAATCAGGCACAGTCTTAGAGGCTCCTAAAGGTACGCCACCTTTAGCAAAATATCAGAATAACCCAGGAGACACCTAGGTGTTGGACAGAGCTCCAAAATAAGTAGATTCTCCTTCAGTCAAAGAATATGGACTGAAGTCAAAAACGTTATGTTTGGGAGTAGTACTTGCTAGATTTTTGGCCAAACCTCAGATATAGGTTCATTTCTAAATTAAACAAAGAAAGTTGAATAAGTCTTGGAAGGAAGAATTTCATCTGTCAGCTGACACTAGTGTGATGCAGGTTTGTTTGTTTGTTTGTTTTGTTGTTGTTGTTTTTTGTTTTTTTTTTCCCATGCATTTTGAGACATAGTTGTAAAGTTGAAACAAGCGGAAATCCAGAACAGTTCAATTGCAACCATATGAAAAAGCACAGTTCTTTCTACCATTACCTTGCTTTTCTTCTGGTGTCAAACCTGGCTTCAGGAATACCTTAGATAATGGAATTTAGAGGAAGGGTTTAGAAGAGAGTGTTGAGATCACGCCAGTGGTTTGGGTGACAGCTGCTAGAAAGATGGTCTTCAAAATGAGGTAGTATACAAGATATTTAAGAAATATTCCAAGAGATATTTTAGGAGTCTTGGGAACATTAATTCCAGATACAAATCAAAAGTTTTGTCTCTGGCCGCTGGGCAAGAGCTCTTAGAAAAGACAAAGAATAATTAAATAAGCAGGCAGCATGTGCAAATCAGTTCAAACCAGTATGAACAAAGGCAACTTGTTTTAAATATAGACAAATGCCTTTGATAGCAAGGTCAGATCGAAAAATTTTGGACTGCTTATAAAGAGAACTTTCTCTGCTTGGACAAATACATTTCCTCCTATGCTTTTCTGCACTGTGTCAGGATCCCTGCAGATGTGATCTGTGTCTCTGGGTGCTACTCAGCCAAGCAACAGCAGTGTCGTCAGGTGCAGTGACTCTGGGTCTGGACAGCGTATCTGGCTGCAGGGCTGAGATCAGGTCCAGACAGCCCAGGAGCTGGATCAGAGGCTGATGGCCATCTGTACTAAGCCTGTCAGCCAAAACTGTCTTGGCCAGTACAGAGCTAGAGAGTGATCATGTCTTTGTCTCTTTTTGATCTTCAGATTACTCTGGGAATCGGAGGAGCTACTGGAAAGGCATAATACAGGGCTTAGCAGGAGAAAAACAACCCAATAACAATCCTGGACCTGAGCCTTCTTGAAGCAGGAGCTCTTATTCTTGGAGGTGAGCAAATCTGTTTTGAGTCTTCAGGCTGTTGCCTCCACATACCAGGTCTGCATTTACTACTGATGGGCTCCTCAGGCAGCTGCTGCATTTTTTCAGGCTCTTGGAGTTGAACATACATCTGGATTCTCCAGGCAGATGTCAACCTGTGTGAAGCCCTCAAGAAGATGGTCTTTTTGGGGGTATATCTGTCATTGTGCCTGTGAAGAGCCAGCCTCGAGGTGTGAAGAACAGCTCAGGAAGACACTCAGGCCACTTCCATATTCCCACCTCCAACATATTTGTATGTAATTTCGTAACATAGTTCCTGGGCCAAAGTTCTCTGACTACAAAGGTCGTAAAAAAAATTAGTTCCCAATGTGTTAGCGATGCAGCGGTGATTAAGGTCCTTATCAAGAAGAAGCTTTCCCTGTATTTGTGTGTTCAAGCCACCAAGCCAGTTCTGCAACAAGATACGGCACCAAGATTTTCCTGCCTATCCAATGTCTTATCTGAGAAAAGACTGACTTGACTCAGAGCTAATGAGGTTGCAGACTGAATCCATAAGGCAAATTCACATATATTAAGCTGACATGAGATCTAATTATGGGGTGTTGGAATCATTTTGATACCCACAGGAATAGAAGCACTTGTAATAAAGGAAATGTGCCAACAGGAAACTGAGATTTTACTGATCTGGAGTTAGTGATTAGGCCCATAGGCTGAGAAAGAATTAGCAACAGCTAATGGGATGCAATGAGATGTACATATTTATATGATCTGAATGCCTTGCATTTTTAGATGAGTAACAACTACTGCCGGGCATTTCATGAAGATATTCCTGCTTATGAGGGGGGGAAAGCTGGAGAATTTTGTGCTTAAAATTGTTTGATCCTCTTTAGTCCAACAGACTGCCTGCAGTCTACACTGCCCATTTTTTGTTTTCATGCCTCAGTAACCATCAAGGGTGAGGAAACCAAGCAAGAGCCACAAACATCCCTAAACTTTTCGTACATGAGTAGCTACAAAAAGAAGCAGACAGCCCAGAGCTGTTGCTTTTTTGATAGAATCCACACATGGATATATGAACCTTAAGTGAGATCCATTCTAATAAAAACCTGAAGAGCAACAACACGCTTATAGTTGCTCCTCATACTTCCTGGGAGAGGAGAAATGAGAGGTAACATGTTCTGACCTGCTCCAGGAACAGGGGGGCTGGAGGCAGTTCACAAGGATGCCAACAAGGCAAAGTGGAATGGCAGAAAGGAACAAACAGGTGTACTTCCAAGTGCTGAGAAGCTTCTGCCAAAAGCAAATCCATCAGCAAGATCCTTTGAAGAAATTGTGCAGGTAGGAACCATTAAACACTCCTGAGAGATAAAGGGTTGACATCACATTTTTCCTCTACATAAATATGTGTTCCTACATACCTGGCTTTGTAAATCATGCCTAGGTCTCTAGCTTTCTTATTATCCTCGGGTGTTATCCCCCCTCCCTCCCCCCTTTCTTATGCTAACCCATTTGTAGGGAAAAAATAATAACAGCAAAATACTAGATTAATGGAAAACATCTTCACATCAGTGGAGCCGAGAAATGCACACTGTCCCTGAATTTATCTCCAAGGGACTGAAGAATGGAAGTAATTCAGAGCCTTCTTATACCCATCTAAGTCTCTCTTTCTATCTCGTCCTGCAGGCCTTCATCTGTAGTCTCGGTGGCACAGTGGCAGATGCCACTCTGGCACTACTTCTGAGCTGTTCTCTGAGAATTAGCAGTGTGATTTGATACAGGATCTAACAATTTCACTCAGAATGACCCATTACCATCTAACCCTACCAGAAGGATGCCCGGAGTCAAGGGATCTGACCACAGGCTCTTATTTGTGATCCTACCAAGTGATTCAGAATGCCAGCTGGAGTCCTCACCATATCCTTGAACCACAAGTCTGCAGGCACATCTCTGGGCATGACCAAAGTGTACTGTCCAAAGGATGCTGAGACTCAAATACCAAGTAGGCACTTGGTCGTAGCAGACTATACACAAGATGGCTATGGTGATAGTAGGTGGATAGGATAGAGCATGGGCCATGTTTATGGTAGCCCAGATTTCTTCACAGTCCTCTGAAACTTCCAAAGGAAGGCCATCAGTATTCATCTCAAAGCACGTAGGCAGCACTAATCCCCAGTTTATTTTAGCTCTTCACCTGCAAGTCTACTACAGCATGCCACTTAAAACACTTTTTTCCTTTGCTTTTTATTTCCTAGACCAACCTCAAAATGCATAGATGGGGGAAACTGTGGCAAAGGAACAACACTGCACTCGTCCGCTTCCTGCTGCTGCTGGGTCTGCCTGGGTCTACCTGAGGTTTGACCCCTGTCTGTCCTGAACAGCTGCCCCCAGCAGATGCCGTGCCCATCGTGTGGATGTGCTACTCATCAAGATAAAAGGAATAAGAATCTATCTCAAAGCACTTAGGTATGATTAAATAAAGGAGGCCATTTCCTGTGCTGCTAATCTGGTGCCTTTCAAAACCACTAACTTCACTTTTTGAAAAGTTACCATCTTTTAATTCTCATGGGTCTCTTCTACAGTTCTCCTCCTCCTTCCTGGGAAGGGGTGATCCACTTCATGATACAACAGTAGCTCACAGGGCTGATTAAACTGAACTCTGTGCAACACAAACAGTGATTTTTTCATGTACAAAATGAAAGAATTGAACTGCTCTCTATTTTGAGTTTTGTCTGGGTCAGGATACCCAATTAACCTGCAGGTTCCTGTACTGGCAGTTACCTGCTCTTTGCTTTGAAATCAAGTCACTCTCCTGTTTTGGGAGCTCTACTGCTCTGAAAACCTTCCTGTTCTTTAATATGATAGAACAAAGCAGAAGCAGCTACTGTGAAAAAATGAAAACACAGGCTCATTCCATATGGCCTCTTACTATACATTTGAGTATTACCGTCTAAAGTTCAATAACATCTTAACTGCTTGGCCACTCAGAGACAAGCTATTTTAGGACTCTAATATTTGGTGAGTATGTATGAAGTCCAGTAAGACTCTACGTTATACAGTCCCACTCATACAACTTCCAGGGTTTAGACTTTGAAACCTGCATGCATTTTTTTTTCTTTTTGGTGCCATTCTCATTTCCAGAAACTCTATCAGATTATATACCTCACTGTGCTTTTTGGATTAGGCACCTGATGCTCTGTAGTTTCTTTAAGAATGCTCTAATGTTTGCTAATCCTACTTTTTTTTTTTTTTTTTAATTTCTTTTTTTGGCTTCCAGGATTCCAGGATTTGTGCTGAAGTAGAAAAACAGAGGAATTTGTTTATCAACAGGAGCTGAAATGTGAGAGTGAAGCAGCGAGTGTGACTAAGCAGGCTCTTACCTGCAATATCCATACAAAATAGCCTTTGTGCATGTGAGGAAGGATTGTGCATGGGCAGTGAAGCCCAGTCTCTTCTAGGCATAATAAACCCCAAGGCTACAGCCATGGTGCTTGACACTTGAAGTGCAACACGCATCTGACCACAGTGAATGCATCACATGCCTCAGCTTTGGACTGCTACTCTGTGAATGTGTGTGTTGAGCAAAGCAATAATGGGCAAATAAAATAGGCAAAAATGGGTTAGATGCGTCTGACATAGTGTCAGATGCAGGGGGCATGTGGTGCACACAGCACAATCCTTACCTCCATCTCATGGGAGATGGGAATGTGATTGCCATGATTTGTCAGAGCCCATCTCTGCTCACTTTGCCCAGGATTATTGGTAGTACATAAGTAATCAAAATCTGCAGAAAGCAATATGCAACTGATGTTTCTCTGTTGTGTGGTGTGGTGTAGTTGTTTACACACTGAGGCTGACCTTCCCTTGTCCAACACCATGGACAGTCTTTTACATTTGGGCAAAAGGATGAAAAAGTCAGCACAATAATGTAAGGTGTAAGAAAACAGAGAATGAGGTTTGTAGCACAAAGAAATCTACATTTTTTCTATCTTGTGTTTTTTGTCACTATTGTTTTTTTTTTTGTGTGTGTGTGTGTGTGATTTTGTTTGTTTGTTTTTCCCTATAAATACAGACTTTTGGGTAGATCTCACTAATTTGTGATTTTTAAATGGATGTTTTAGAAGTGATAGAAATCAATGCAAACAGTATTCTCTTCTGTCCCTTGATCAGCCTTTACTCAGGGTGATTTTAAAATATATGCACTGTTTTGGAGCTGACATTTTTACTCCAACTTTAATTTCACACATGCGCCACAGATTGCAAGGCTCTACCACACCATAAAATTAAATCATATGTGCAAGAACATCCTGTGCTAGCCGCACCGAGGCTGACCACTAAATCTCCCAGAAATGTTAGCTTTTCTGCATCCCAAGACTCTTTCAAAGCTTCACATCATTGCAATTCCCTGGATTTCCACCTCTTTCCTTGACAGCCATCTGGCCCGACCACACTCCAGCTGCAGTCAGGCTTCCCTCGCCACTTACACCTGATCTTTTGACTCAGCACACCTGAAACAATTCTCGCTCAATCTATCAAGCAATATAAAATTAGACAATCAACACTGCTAGTGTAGCAGGAAGGGAGAGTAGTGTAAGGGGTGTTTGTGTGGTAGGCACTGAGTGCTTACAAACTGTCAATGAATAGTGGTGGGACATGAGACTGGGAAGAAGTTGCTATGCTCTGAATGTACCTTATCACAAAGCTTACTGTCTGTTTAATAGTACTGACTATTTTTCCCCTTCTTGTATTCTCTATATTTCCATTTAGAAACAAAATTCTGGTTTGGATATTTTGTCCACAGAAAATTTGAAAAGAGGAAAAAAAAATGCTTTTATATAAGCTTTCTCAAGCTCTTCTAAACAGCGGTCTTTTTGCTGGTTTATTTAGGTTAGAACATGCTGTCCTATATCAGCAAGAAATCTGCTATGGGACAGATCAAGCATGATTGTGAGAGATGGATAAAGTTCAAAAACTTAAGGTCTGGTTTGGTCTCCGTGAGGCTGAACCTCTGGAATCACTGCTTCCTGTTTGGGGGTCTGGGTTTGAAAATAAGAACAGGGATTATTGCTTTTAATATTATTTTCTGCTGCGGGTTTTAGGCCAAATCTGGGAGACCAGAGGTGCTCAATTACTTTAATGAGAAAATACAACAGTTTTGCAGCCTGGAAATAGATTTGTTTGTGGTTTGTATTCCATGCTTGGTTTTTATTTTATCATTGAATAGTGCCCTACCTCTAGACCACTGTTGCAGGGTAGACCTATCGGAGCTTTTTAATTCATGAAAATATTGCTCTTGTGTTACTTTTGTTACTGCCCCAGCAACCACAGAAACATAATTTTTGTTAATATAGTTTTGTGTTTCTCATAAATAGCCAGAGTCTGTCTGTTCCTAATCCCATTGACTTCCATGAAGCAATTCCAGATTTACACTGATCATCATTAAGAGTTGTTTTACCACCAGGCTCATAGCAATGACTTAATTAAAACTACTTTTGCCTATGTTACTCCTCGATTTTCCAGTCAACAAACCTTAAAGGAGATTTCTTCACTGGCCAGCCTGGAGAGCCTGTGCACTGCCTCTCACATCCTTCTTTCCCCTCTCTGTCTTACGGTGCCCGGGCTCCCCGCAGCAGACCCCTCTTGCACGCACTGCTTGATAGCAACGGGGTCAGCAGCGAGCACAGAGTTCAGCGCTATAGAAGTGGAAACAGAAAGCAGCCATGGGCAATTAACCAGGGCTGCGACTGCTTATGTTTGGTTCCTACTTCCATTTCTGTTTCCATGGAAATGGACATCAGATCATTGGGAATAAAGTAAATTTGCTACTTCCCCTCACCTTAATATCAACTGGGCTATACAATCCAAATAAATCTGAATTTATCTAATTAAATGTGATTTTACAGATCTTTTATTTCATTGATATAAACTGACAAAAGCGACATTGGTTTTGAAGTACGCAGAGGCTATTGGCTGTCCTTTGGGAAAGGAGTTGGTAAGTTTGCCCACCCTTTTTTGCTTTGTAAGGTATCGAAACATGCAAACATCCACCCTACCCCTTGCACTGTGTTCCAGCCTGCCCATTAATATTGTCGTGCTGAACGGTACTCATCACTTGTCCATTAGGGGTCATTTAAGCATAAATGACCCCCCTTACAGAGACTGTGTGGGTTAAAGACCTCTTCTTTGTCTGGCTGCTGAGGCTTTGAGGTTCATTTGTATTGCAGAGCAGCTGCTAAAAAAAAAGGTTCAAGCCCACCTTTAAAGGTCATATGGTCTCAGAGGAGGAGCTTTGACCTAGAAGGGCTTCCCAGGTGAAAAGCTCAGGGATTGGGAACAAAGAAAAAAAAAAAAAAAAGAAAGAAAAAAGTGTATTTTAAGCTTTCACATTCCTGTGAGAAACCGAGAAAGATGAGACTTATATGTTCATTTAGAAAAGACACAGCACAGACGGGACACTTGATTTCTCCCTCCAGATGTGAAGGTGATCTACAAAACTGTCTGACCTCTAAGGGGGGTGACAGCAATTTTCATTTTGTCTTATGACACGACAGATCAGACCGACAAAATCTCAAGGGCTGCTTTCAACAAAAATGTCCCATGTCACAAGTCAATATTCTTCCACTTGTATCAGCTGCCTTTATTGGTCAACACAAGACGGCAACATTGGAAACAACCTGATATTCTACCAATGTATGCCACCCACCAGAAGATGCCTCATACTTTTCCTTACGGCACCCCTGATTTTGTTAAACCTAAATAACTAACAAAAACTTGCCATGAAAATAGCACAAAATAGTATTTCTGTGTGGATTGTCATTACGCTTGCAATTCACAGTTACTGAAAGCATAAATATCATTGCTGTGTTAATGCAAATTCAATGCCAATACGTGGCTTGTTTTCCAATGGTGTTCATTTTACAGCAGGTAGTTGGCGAAAACACAACCTGTGTTGTTTCCCCAGGTCTACCAAAGTGTTAATTTCTGGTGCCCACTAACAAGAACAGTAAGAAAGAAAGCAATCAAAATGGATCCATATAGGATGGTAGGTTTAAACCGTTTAATTACTGTAGCTGTAGATGGTTCTTGCTAATGCATGGATCACAAAAGCTTCACTCCTGTGGAAATCAGTCATGCGTGGGAGATCAGGAATTACAGATACTTCGCCAATGTGAGGGATTTACTCTGGTCATTTAAAGAGGTTTCCTCCAGTGACAAAAGCCTTGTGCCTGATACTAATGCACAGTATGTAGCTAATTTACTTTAAAGAAAAGTAGCCCATAACCTAATCATAGGCAGTCTTAAAATATACTTCTTTAAATGACTCATATCAAATGCTTCAGTTATAACATACATCTCTTTTTTTTTCTTTTTTTTTAAATTTAGATCCATCACTGTTGAAGATGCAACCATGTCTTGAGGACGTGGAGAAAGCTAGATGATAGGTAACTACATTCTGTCAATGGTAAAAGGTCTGATTTCTCCTATCTATCCTAAAGGCAAGCTTCAAGCTCTCTTTTTCTGCCATATCTGTCGTAGTGGTCACTATCACAACGATGAATACAATCTCCAAGACAAATCTATCTATATGAGTTTCCTTCCTAGAAATCCATTTTATATTCATTTATAACTTAGGGCAAACACATAGGCCGTTGAAATTTGTGTGATCACCAACAAATGAACATGGATCAGGATCTAAGTTCACAGTGCTGGAGCCATTCTCGAAGTACTGGGAAATTAGAGCATTAAAGACTGAATGAAGCTGAAGCCTATTAAGTATCATTTAGATTTGCACAGAAATACACATGAATGGCAGGAAGCAGGGTGCAAGATATTTAAGGGGTGCAGTAGACAAAATACAATAGCTAGAATTGTGGATTGAGGTCTAGTCTGCAGTGGTGGAGTCACACTGGCAAGATTTCCTAGGGCTGATGCAACATACGCTGATAAATAAGTTAATTTGCAAGTACAGCCCCTATTTGTTCTACAATTCTAATAAAGCTATACAACACAATCATACATTTTGAATAAAACTGCATCTACACTTTACCTTTTATTTCAATAAAAGTCTTATTTAAGGAAAGAGTCATACTCCTTATCTACGTTAGAGTCATACTACTTATCAAGCTCCTAGTTTAGGTCTTGTCTAATTGTCATTTTGTAGAGTAGATCCCAGAGACTCTTCTGCTATGTGTATTGGTTTTGCTCATACCTTAGAACACTTTTTTTAAGTACCCAGAAAGATTTAAAGTGAAGGTCTGTTAAAGGATAATAAACACCTGAAGAAGAATGAGGAAATACATTAAAGCTGAATCACTGCTGTGTCACGCCAGTTTTTCCCTTTTGCTCTTGAGATGCCACTGAAATCAATGAACTTACAGTTACTTAAAGCTGTAGCATTATATGGGCGAGCCAGGTACATCGTGTTGCAGTAAATGACTAGAGCTTGCTGGCAGACTTGCTCAGAATCAAGTATGCCCCCTTAAATTTCACACTATTTTCACAATCTTGAAACAGCAAAGCAAAACAAGAAGTTCAATGTGCAGTCAGAACAAAATCTTTTTACTCTGGTCTAAGTATTTAGCCAATACAGTATCACAGAAACATTGATTTCTGTTCCCAGCCTAAGAATCCTCCTGATAGTCTCATACAGACCCAAAGAACCAACACAATCTCTTCTTTTATGGCTAAGAAAATGCTAAGAGAATCGTTATCCCTGGGAAAGATTTCTCTGATAGACGAGGAAGGACTGTTCATTAGTGTCATGAATGATGCTGCCTCCTTTTTATGCAACTTGCATTCACTGATGCTGGCACTGTCAGAGTCTCCAACTGTGTGCACAATTCAGTTCATCGAACAAGGCAGCATCCTTTCCAGATACACTCAACGTGCGGTATTATGGTTTGGAAATTCATTCCACAGAAGAGAAACATGAATTATTTCAATTCTGCACCACCACCACCCCCACCCCCCCCCCCCCCCCCCCCCCCAAAAAAAAAAAGAAAAAATAAAAGAAAAGCCACACAGTCTATGCCTTCTTTTTCTATGCTATTAGGAAGATTATCAGGAAAAAATAAACACAGCAGTTGTTCAAGGTCCCACACAAGCAAAACAAGGACTGCAGGCCACTCCACACACAGCACTGAGCCATTGCTCTGTTTACTTACAAGACGTGAAATAACATGTTTTTCAACTCTCCCTTTAAAATAATTATTCAGTGCTGGCAGAGCAATTTTACAAATTTTTAAACTGGGAAAATAAAGCCCCAAATATGCACAGTTTTAAGTCCCCTCTGTTCTCAGCCATTTCCTAGTGGTGTATTTAGCAAGGCAACATATCACTCTGCAGGGAATGGCTGCCTCTCCCTGATGCTGAGTGAAAGCAGAGGCCAACCCCACACTCCTGGCTCACCTGCAGAGGTCAAGGTACATCAGCAAATTACATGTGGTCCCTAAGCAGCAAGGACCAGGTCCAAAACCAAGCTGTGCCATGTCCACATAGTGTTTGGTGCCTGCAGTATGAAAGGGCCTCGAGCTAACAGCAGGGGAGCAGATACATCTACTTGGAGAAGCAGAGAGCCCTGTGGAGATAATAGCTCATGTCCCAGGAGCTGGATGGGTGCTTTATATCAGTAAAGCTGACACAGGGCAAAAAGCCAGTCTTCTTATGGGGGCTGACCTGGTACCAGCCCAGCTCTGCTTCAGCAGGGATAAACTGTGCAGGGTAAGTGGGGTGTGGGGATGCTCTGCACCTCCTTCACCCTCACCTCATCCAGCAGACAGGGGAAGTGCACAGCTGGGGCATGTGCTTTTTAAGATCATGGCATTCGGACCTGATCTACACACCTCCGAGCCTGCGCTGCTAAAACCAGCATGCTGAGCAAGCAGCCATCTGGAGCCTGCCTTTAGGAAAGCCCTGAGGATGGGGGTTAGGGGTACACTTAAAATTCCACTTCTCTCCAGAGCCTGGATATTTTATGTGGTGCTTTTTCACTTCCGATGCCTCTTTTCAGCAGAACTGAGGAGGGGGCCACTTTTGTTCCAGAAAAAGGAGCTGTGCCTCCAAAATCCTCTGTTTTTCCTGATAGACAAGAAGTCCCGCACAAAGTACTCTGTCCCCTTTTTTGCCTGGAGCCTCTCTCAGGCAGGACTTTGAAAGAAAGCGATGGTCACCACAGCTGTTCTTGGGGGACCATATCTGGCAGAGTGCAGTGGGCAGTTTGGAAGTGTCCTTGTGAGACCAAGCCTGAGAGAATATAAGCAGATGAACACAGAGTTTGTTGTTGCTAATCCAACCTAAATGTCAGATAAGTACCCCATTGCACAGCCTGGTCAAGGCAGGAGC
Organism: Oxyura jamaicensis; assembly: GCF_011077185.1. Lineage (NCBI taxonomy): Eukaryota > Metazoa > Chordata > Aves > Anseriformes > Anatidae > Oxyura > Oxyura jamaicensis. Next base: position 120,687,153 of record NC_048894.1, on the reverse strand, counting down.
AATGGTTAGGCATGCTCCAAAGCAGAGTTAGATACCTTGGGAGCTTTAATGCCAAAGGTTGAAGGATCAGCACAGTCTAAGTGCCTGTAAGACCAGACAGGAGCTTTACGCTTAGGCACCTAATATCCTTCCAGTTCTGTTTAATGTGCCTAATTTCTCTTTTTCATCTGGTGTGAGAGATGCAGCTTCACTTGGGACGCAGAGCTTGCCACGAGCCACGTTCCCCAGCCCTTCTCACAGGGACCCCTAAAGGAATGGGGAAGAGTGCCTGATAAACCACTACTAAATCACTCGGTAAAGACTTCTGTGGGTCCTCTGAGATAACTGCCAGCTTTAAAAAACAAACAACACAATGAACATGCAAGTAATCCATGGTACAAACAGAGCAGGCTGGAATGTAGAGCTTTCATTTTTTCATTATCAGCCATCAAGGTAAAGAGAAGGAAGTAAATAAATTATGTGCCTGAAATATTTGTATGGAAACTTTTTTTTTAAAGCTTGATATAAAAGGCAATTATTTATTACTTCAGGAAATACTCTAGCATCAAGTGATGACCCCAAGTTGGTGTCAATGCTTACCCAACAGGATTACTGTTCAGAAAGCTTTATGGTTACCACATAAGGTTTAATCAGTGCATTAAAAATAAATTAAAGATTTGCTAATTGTAATGTAATTAGCTTAATTTAATTACATTGTTCAGTGACTGAGAATTTTATTGTTATTGTGAGATCTTTTCTCATTTGGGGCCTGAAGTTAAGTGGTGCAGTATTGACAACCGTTTCCTCCCTTAATATTCTGCTTCAGGAATGGCTGGTGAAATTTTTACCTGAATATTGCAATTTATCACAATCAGTATCATCACAAATTACACAAAGCATCCAGTAACATGATAACTTCTAAATGAAGTGTCTGTAACCAGGGCAGTAGCAGCCTCGGCTGTTAATTTGTCATATTTCATAGCCAGCCTGACACCCTGTCCAATTTGCCTGTAAGCTTTATCACAAAGACAGCTATGTGAGCTGCCTCTGAGTGGAGTGGAGGAGATGGACAGAAATTCAGTGGAGGAAGTTTGGCTCTTCAGGTTCCCTGGTTTTGCATACAATCCAGCTGCAAAATCATCAGCCCCGTGTCTTGGTGATGTTTGTTTTCTCCATTAAAATCCCCCACCTTCTTCTCCCCCCTCCCTGCTTCCTCATTAAGACAACCCATTTTTTTTTCTTTAAGGCTCCCTGCTGACCATACTCCAATGGTCAACATAATTTATAACCAGTTTCAGGAGTTAAAAGAAATAAGAGGGCTAACAGGACTCGGGAAGCATTGTTACTTATTTTTCACAGGCTCTCAATTTCAAGCCAAAGCACGTCATCCTCTCAAACAACCTGTGAGGTTTTCCTGTTGGGCAGAAGTTTTGTGGTAACTATAAAAATGGCCATGAACATCCCTTTAGGAAATTGGCCTCTCTTCTGCTCTTATCTTCCAGATGCTCTGAGGCCCTCAATCAATTTGCATTGATTTGAGCAACAACATTCAATATATATTATCAATCTGATCTGACAGGATTTGTGCGAAGAGTAGGTCTTCCTTTCTGCTCTTGACTTGCCAAGCAGGAGATGCTAAAAAACCCATAAAATGCTGCCTAAAAGATCAACAGGTGTCAAAAGATGCCTGGGCTTAGAAATACAGAAGACTAGCATTTTTCCTCGTCTAACACTCTAAGATCATGTTGGCCTTGTTTTTAATTTTTGTTTTGGTTTTGGTTTGGTTTGGTTTTTCTGGAAAATAAAACCTAGCCTCTCCAATGAGGCAGGAGGTGTCATGCTCCCTTCTATTACCTGCCCCAGCAGATTAGCCCAAATGCCTGCCCTCCTCCGTGTTTGATCACAGCCCTGGCTCTGCTGTTGGACTGTGCACTCTACCAGAAGACCCAGAAGCCAGGCTCTGCAGCCTCTAAGTGGTTTTGCAGATCTGTGCCTTATTACACCAGCAACCAAGAGAGCAACCAGAAGAAATTTGCAGAGAGCATTCCAGTCTTTACAGCTGAGCCTCCGGAGGGGCTGTAAAACCTCAGATGCTATTGGGGAGTCAAGAGAAAACAGAGACCTTGTGGTGCCTGCTGCTAATAAGAAAGAGAAATTTGAGAACAGGGAGTGTCCAAGGGACTGAGCACACTGAGACAAAAGCAGGTGGAAGAAAGCAAGGACAGAGAAGAAAATACAGCACAAACTGATTAAGAAAAGGAACGATTGTAGAAAAGGTAGTAAGAAAGAAGACAAAAAATTAGACAAAGGCTAGATAAATTTTTGAGTCTGAAGGAGTTTATTTGAGCCAAGTGACCATATGCCAGTCTCCTGAGGTTTTGCCTGTCATGTTAAACTCCAGGCCCACTGATTCTGTAGGATGCAGTCTTCAGCACACGGCCACCACTGTGAATGAGTCATTTGGTACGGTTCCTGTGGCAAGAATCCCAAATGTGTCAGGCCTGGACTAAAAAGCAAGATGGAGAATGAATACACCTGAAGGCACATTTGGCACTTTAATTCTGAGCAGATATCACTTCTAATTATAGCCAACCTTATGCCAGCTTACTACCGTTCAAGCGCTTGTGGGTTTGCGCATTGAGTGCCAGATTTAATCCATTCAAGGTAAAGTGCAAGAGAACCAATTGCATTTTGCATGCCTTCTACCTGAATGATTTGCTTTGTTGTTCCCAATTTGCAGTTTGACTGGAAGATTTGCACCCCTCTGGTTAGTTCTGGTTGGTTTCTCTGCAGCCACAGGGGTATATTTTTCAGCTGAATGAAGCCCAGCTGGCAGGCTCAATTTGCCCCACAAATGAGTCATATCTTTCTCTCTCTAAATTCACCTGCACAAGAGAATTGCAGGTTCCTCTCATAATTCCTCGAGTTCAAAAATCTTACTGCCAAATGGTGGCTCACGCATACCCCAGCCCATGGAGCCATCACCTTGCTTGCCTTGAAGACAGCAGCAGAGCTCAAGAGAAAACTACTAGCGAACATTATTTAAATAGGAAGTTTAGTTCAGAGAAACCTTTCCCAGTCTGATTGTGTCATATTTTGATCTTATATGGTACCTATGCCAGTGCCTACTAGTGATGTAGGGCTTGGAGTGAAGGGAAGGTTTACTACAATTACACATCAGTTTCCAAACAGCACTGTGAAACACGGAACAGAAAGAGGATTGCCTGTCCCCCTGTAAATCCATTTAAATTGGGATTATGAGCCATATTCACCAATTTTTGCTGGTACCTTAAGGCGGCACCATTGGGGCTGTAGGGTGCTGGGAGACTGGGGCACGGTTTGAGAGGCTCCAAAATTCCACAAGCGAAAGGAGAGCACTCTTCAACCTGCAGGACCTGAACAGTGTAGGTCTGTGCTCAGCCACACTCTGGGTCTATGTGTGGAAGTACATGAAGTGTACACACAGTGCAGCTGGAAAGGGTTTGTTTTAATAACTAGTTTTGTGCAAGTAGGTTCCACAGCATGTTTTTTTCAGCAGCTCTGCCACGTTGAGTTGACAAAGAAATAAAAGGGAACATTTCCCCCCGCACAAATCTCTATTGATCCGAATATGGATCTTGTTTCAAGACAGAGAACAACTAACACTGATGCTGTCAAACAGAGCCTTCTGGAATTAGTTCAGAAGCTCAATTTTCCACCCTTATGCCTCTTTCCCATCCTGCTAATACAGACAGAGAGAGAGAAAGGGAGTCCAGGGAGGGAGGGAAAGGGGAGTACAGAGAGAGGGAGAAAAGAGAGGAGAAAGAGAAAGTAAGAGAGACTAACAGGAACTAGGGAGAGAGAGAGCAAGAAGGGAGAGAGCATGAGAGAGGAAAAAAAGAGAGAAAGAGAAGAGAGAAAGAGAAGAAAGAAAGAAAGAAAGAAAGAAAGAAAGAAAGAAAGAAAGAAAGAAAGAAAGAAAAAGAAAGAAAGAAAGACAGCACCAGCATGGTCTCTGGCAGGCTGTGTGGAACCTTTGCACATGTCACCTGCTTCCAGCACTGTCCTTCCTGTACCCATCCCTGATGAGCTGGCTCAGTTGTGCGAGGTAGCCCCTAATTACCTCTCTCCTGTTTTCCCCCTTCCCCCCTGAGAACGGCCCTTCCAAGAAGCAGCAGAGATGCACACACCTGGCTCTGCGAGATAGGGAGCCTCACCATGGATACCGGGCCCCCATTCCCAGTGCGACCCACACTCCTGGGATTTGATCAGCCATCTCCAGGACGCTGCGAACTCCAGATGTGCCTCACCTACTGCCTGGAGACACCATGGGCAAACGCTGCGTACAGCTGCTATTCTGCACACACACACACAAGTTCTGGCTATGCATATCAAGCTTTGAGAAACAAAATAAAGCAAAATGGTAATCTTAATCTTCCTTTTAATATGCTACCTCATGCCAGATAAGAGCAGCTGGGCTTGCACAATGTGTCCAACTGGACATGATAAATAGCTAGGGAGAAAGAGAAAAAAATATATGTACACACATACACACAAATACATACGTACACGCAAGCTCTAAGGAATTTAAAATATGTTTGTTTTCAGAAGTGCTGGCCTTCAGCTCACACCTTCCTTGATTAATAAAAGTGTTGATTAGAAATAAATATGGCCTGCCAGGGTTGGGATTGTAAATAAAATCCTAGAGTAAATATCTGCAAGGGTAGCCCAAAGGGTTAACCTTACAAATGCACAAATGCTGGCTCTCCTCCTGTTACAGTGTAAATGCTGATTGGAAGGAAGAGATCATTCTAGGTCAGTATGTCCTTTACATTGTGAATAGCTTGACAGGGGCTAATAAACTCCGCTGCCTATGGCACCGATAATTTATTACATATTCCTAGCCATCACATGCATTTTTTTATTTATACATGTATTGTTTGTTGTTTTGCTTTAAAAGAGGTGAAGCAGGGCAATGAGGGTCAAGGAATATTCTTAAAGCAGAGGATGCAGAGCCCCGCTCTCCTAGCCATAGCCCACGGAGGAGGAGGACAGCCCGACTGCTGCTCCTTGCACAGACCCTGCAAAGAGCTGGCCGCGAGGCCGGCACAGGGAGGATGTCCCAGAGCACAGGGCTCGGCGGAAATCCCACGGGCGCAGGCACAAACACCCCCACGTGGCCCTCCCATGCCGTAGAGCAAACCCATCTGATTTATGAAGAACCTCTTGCACTGAGATAATTACAGCACTAACAGATTTTGAGTTTGCTTCCTGCATGGCCAGGCGGAGGACGGCTCCTCCGCAGCCTGCTGACAAGGGAGCCGTACCCCAGAGAGCCGCCTGCCTTGCTCCTGCCTTGCACTTGCCACATTTCACACCGATGAGGTAATCTGACTGCCGATGAGGTAACCCTGCGAGTTGCCCACGAGCTGGAAGAGGTTACCATATGATCACTCATGTAAACACGCAGCCCCGGCCCCCCAGACGCCGGCTGACAGCTGGGCTCTGCCGCCCAGGGGAACAGAAATGAAACCCTTGTCCAGGGGAGATGGACAAGGACATTGTCCTCACACCAGCTTTCCGCTACAGAGGTCCTCACCCCGCCCCAGCCAGCTCTCCCCATGCCACCCTGCTTCTCCTCCATCACCCTGCAGCCAGGTCCCCAGCTCGGGCTGCTCTCCTCCTCTCTGCACCACGGCCTCTGAACCCAAGTGCCTTCTCACACCCGGGCGAGGCGAGTCATTTCTTCATCAAACGCTGGGGAACGACTTCCTCCTGTGGTTGGAAGTGTGAGCCATGGGGGGAAACCCCTCCATCCGTGGGCCAGGGAGCAGGGGCAGCAGGGCGGCTGCTCGGGCAGTCCCCACCGCTTCGATCTGTCAGCGCCAACGTTGTGTATCTGTGCTTTGCACAGGTGCCATTCTTAGAAAGTCCCCTAATTTGCAAGCAGTGAGAAAAGTCACTCTTGTGGTTAGGCAACACCACTGACTACACCTCTCCCAGCTATAACCGTATGCATCAGGGGATCTGCAGGCTCATGCGGTCCAGCAGGCAAACAGCTCAAAGCAGAGCCCCAAACCCAAACACCTGGTTTTCAGGGTGTTGTGCCATTATTATTTACTCTGTGGTGTAGTCTAGGAGCCCTGATCACAGAGCACAGCAGCAATGCTGATCCCTACTTGAGTGCTGGGCAAAGCAGACTAGTGTAATGAACACATCAGATGGAGGAGGAATCCACAGAAAAAAAAAATAAAAATAAAAAATAAAAATAATTAAAAAAAATAATTAAAAAAAATGGGGGCACAAGCCCAGGATGCCTGTTCAGCCTGTTATGTGCCAGGTTTTTCTCAGAGCTTCCCTGTGACTAATAGAGCAGCCAGGACCAAATTGTACTGCAACCCTCAGGAACTACCTGTGCCTCCACAGGCTCAGTTTAACCTCACAACGTGTGTTTGCAAAGTTTGTTTTAATGAACCTCAGCAGTAGTGTCCACTGATCTGGAAATCTGTTCTGGGCAGACCTCAACCCAAACAACAAGTGACCCAGGAGGACCCTGAGGGCTGATGTGTCATTAGATGTGGGAAAGCACACAAACTGAGCTGTTCTGCTCAGCTCCCAGGTTACAAAGCTCAGCTGGAGGAAGTCTCACCAAGGTGAGGTGGCATGCCTGTGTCAAGCACCTGAAGGAAACAGTACTCTTGGACTATGGGATGTGAAGATCACAAGGCTCCTGGAGAGAAGGAAAGGTCTTTCATCACCCTGTTTTGAGTTTATTTGGCCAACATCAGCAGGCCCTGGAGGAAGTCATATCCTTCCTTCATACTGGTGTGGAGAGCTGGCAGGCTGGGAGCAGAAACCCCACCACAGGGCCTGGAGGGGCAGTGCATTGGGAAGTCTCCCTCACACACACTCACACCCCACCGACGTGAAGTGTGTGGCCAATCTGTGAATTCACTGTTGCAGGGTGTTGGGTTCCCCACCCCATAGCTAGGTTTTTAAAAGATGGAGCTAATTTTGTAAGCTTTAGCAGTTGCTGCCATATGTAATGAGGTGCAGTTAATCATGCCTGTGCCTTGTGCCATGGCTGGCTCATCTGCGCAGTCTCTCCTCCACGTGTCGGTCACTACTCAGTGGGACACTATGGTGGGTCAGGGGGAGGGGACCCCATGCTTGTCCGAGTACCCTCTATGCTGCTTAGCCATGCTCTGGGCAGGGAGCAATGCCCAGCCACATCACGCGCGGCCCTGAGCTGCACATGAGTGGTTCAGGGGGCATGCACCCCTCTAAAATCTGCCCACAGGGTGAACATCAGCATCTGAGCTCATCACCCCCCTTCACAGTTCATGGGGACAAACAGGCTGTGTTTGAGATAGGTAGTTATGGCCTGGGAAGAGCCATGCTCCAACAGTGCCATTTACTCCCTGGTGGTCACGAAGGGTCTCTAAGCTCATGAGATGCCTGCTCTGAAGGAGCACATACTTGGTCAGTCCCACCCTTTGAACCCGGTCCAGCAGCCTTGGCCCTGGGGCCCTGGATCCAGCCACTGCCACGCGCTCCTGCACCCACTGTGAGCAGGCAACTGCTGCCACACTGCCTTAGGACATGGTTCTCCTCCCACAGCCCAGGCTGAGAGCCGGAAAGCAAACCCAGAGAGGCAAAGGCAGGCACTGTAATTCAGGCAGGGCACTAATTATGGCAGGAGTCAGTGGAGAGCCAGCAGCAAAGGAGTTAAGAGAGCCAGGGCTCGTTGCTCTCCAGGAACCTGTGCTTCCTCACCTCCGAGGATAACAATCAGCCAGCCCTTTCTCAAGCGCTTTTTTGGCAAGCCGCGTTGTCAGAAAACCACCTGTTACTTGGGAGGGATTCAAATGCATAATGAATTAAAAAAACATATTGTGCGGTACTATCTAACCCCCCAGACAGATGTGTTATTTAAGTGTGGTTATGATCTGTGCTGTTAATTTTAAACAACATATGATCAAAGATCGTGTCTGGCTTTGTGCTTTGCTTCCTTTCAGGTTCTGGCTTGTGTGTCCATGCCAGACAGTTGTGGTTTGTGTCATATGGCAGGAAAAGCTTATTTTACGTGCTGCCTAAATTTGTGTTTTATAGCACATTAAAGCTGCGTAGTCAGCCCATCAGAATTAAGTTATCGCGTTGTTTATAATGGTGAGTGAATTGCAGCTGTGGAAAAGAGGGCACATGAAGGGAATTTTTTAGGCACGGGTGCTCCCTATGCTTTCAGCCATTTTAAAGGCAGCAGCAGGCTGAAGCACAGCCTGAGATATACAAACCATCTCACTGCTCCTGTGGGAAGGCTGGAAAACGGTTGGAAATGGCAGCATTGCCAACCAATCAGCCCAACAGCACCAGCCAGGCCCTCAGCAGAAGGAGACACGCTTAACAGATCACGAGATTTATTTTTTTTATTATTATTTTTTTTTTTTTGAAATAACACAGTGGAGGTTCCTTTTATTTGCTCCTTGGCCTGAGTCTTCAAGCTTTACTGCCCAGCTAGAACAGCTAGAAGACATCTGCCCTAAACAAGTAGGTATGGAAATAAAAAAAAAAAAACATTCCCTTGTGACTGCTTGGCTCTGAGAGGTGCAGCTTTAACTAGGAAGCAACACATATTTGTAGACTCCAGGTAACACTGGAGGAGCTCCAACACTTTCAGACTGGTAGAGGGGCAGATCCTCAGTTGATGAAGTCTTATTTCCAGAAAACAAGCTAAGGCAGCTGTAGAGCAGGCTTTAGCTCTACTTGTGTCAGGATTTCTTCTCTGCCCTCCCCAGGCTCAGAAGAGGCTTCCCACTCCCTGCACCATAATGCAAGACAAGATTCAATTGAAAACACTCTCGAGAGCACCACATCTTTCATGGCTGTAATGGTTGGGATGCTCAGGGTTGTCCCAACACTGCTAGACTCCCCACCCAGCACGGAGTTGGTCCACGAGCCTATGCAGGCATGGACAGCCATGGGAATTATGCACTGCTCTTGGGATGCTTCTTCTAGAAAACCTGAGAACATACTCGTGCAGACAGGCAGTGCTGAACAGGAGACGATGAGGGGGAAGAGGGGATTGTTTGAGAGAAGAGACCAGAGCTGAGGAGAGCATGTTAAAGAGCACAAACTCATTTCATATGGTTGAGCGCCGGCAACACTAGGAGAAATTCAATGGATTGTGTTGCACCAGGGGTCAGAACATAATTGTCCCTCCTGACCTTTAAAACCTGTGAATCTATAGGGGAACCTTGAAATGACCAGATTCCTCGGCAATTTGATTCCTGTGGCTTATTTATTTATTTTTTCACCAGCTGCCAGGCACAGCGTGCTCCTAGCCCTACAAGGAGGTGGCAGTCAGGGTGGTTAGTGTGCCGGCACCGCGGATCTCTACAGGGGCTTCCTGGCAGAATTTCTATCTCCCCCAGAGGAGATGAGGTTAAGGGATGTAAGGTTGTTTCATCTGGAAAAAAAAAAAAAAAAAAAAAAAGATGATTTTAGAGGTGAATAGATGTTAGGGCAAACAAGGTAGAACTAAGCAATTTAGTGCGTGAGTGTTTTCCTAGTAGATTTTTTTAAACAGCAATTTCCCAACCCCATATTAAATAGTTCTCTGTTGTCCTCACAAAGGGCCGAAGAGCTAAAGATAGCTCCACTAATTGCTGCTTCCCTTTGTCAATTAGATCTAGAGATCCCCATCTTCCGTGTTATTACTTCATCTTTTTAATTGTGCAAGAAGCTTTTACACATCACAGTATTCATTAGAATAAAATAATAATACTGCAAAATGTAAAAAGAAGCAGTTGTTAGTTTCTAGGCAGCATCATTTCTAGAGGTATTTTGCACAGGGGTGGTAGAGAACACCTCTGCTTGCATATGCTCATGACGTGCAGCATCATTTGGTGAACTGGGGACCCATCCTGTGACCCACATCCACACCAAGGGGCCGTACTCAGCAACTGCTGTCTCCTGAGATGTGTGCTGGAGAAAGTGGGCAAAAGTATGTAACAGGGGGCTGCTCCAGTCCTGGTGCATCCAAAAAGAGGAAGGCTTCAAGGTGACTTGAGCCACCACCATCTTCTCCATGCCCCAGGAGGTACAGGACACAGTCTACAACCAATATGCACATGGGGAACCAACCTGGAAACACCTGACCCTCCACTAGCAACCACAGACATTCGAGCAGACCAAATTACCAGTGTCATTCATTTGCACCTTTCAACTTAATGATACCTTACAGGGAAGAAAAATTCAAATTAAAAATTTAAGCTATTAATATATCTTTGAAAATGGTAAGGGAACAAGATTAAGACCAATAGGAGGCTACTAATCTTGGCACACTTCTGCCTTGTACCCTTTAAATCATTGTAATACCTTGTTCAAATTCAAACATAAATAGGATTTTTATGAGGACGTTAGTACTCCTGCTGCATCAAAAGCCGTATTACATTTTACGATTCCTAGGGCTGAGAATACCCGTGCCCAAAATAGAAGGCCTCCTCACCAGATGATCTTAACGCAGGTGACAAAGTGATGTTACATTGAATAATACAGCTGTAGAAAGTGAAACGCAAAGGCAGAAGAAGAACTTTTCTCCCACACCCTTCCGCAGGGCTCAAGAGGCTCACAGGGTAGGTAGGATGCATTTTGCAACTTTCTAGCAGAGGCAGAATAAACTGCAGAGTAACCACATCCTCTTTGTTCAGCTGCTTCTCCCTTCCTGGCACCTAGCTGCAGCTCACACGTATGTGACGAGCGATAGCGAAGGACAGGCAGCACGAGGGAACTGTTCCCAGCCAACTAGCTGAATTTTTAAAGCTCTATTTTTTCCCCTCCATCCTGGCTGTCTGCCTTTCTCTTTTCCTCGGTGAATACCCACTTCCCTGGAAGGGAACGGGGGGACCCAAAAAAAACCAGAAACAATCCCAAATTTCCTGGTTAGAGGAAAAAAATGTATTCTCCAGAGATCAAACGTCAGGTGAATCATTTTCCACCGCTTTGACACGTCAAATACTCCAGTGATTCACCAGTCATGGAGCTCTGATTCACCTGCAGTAAACAGGGAAGACTGCCACCCAGAAGCACCCGTGTGTGCACCCCTGGCTAAAGGCTCTGCTTCCTCCTGGCCACAAACCATCGCAGCTGCCCCACTGCCACAGAAACAGCAGCAAGGGCAACAACAAGGAGAAAAAAAAGCGACAGGCTTTGAGGCTTTTAGTTTTAGCTGTGAGGGGCTGAGAGGGGAGGAAGCCTCGGTACTGGGTAAATGGATGGTGAGAGGAGAAGTTAGGGAGGCTCATGGATCTTCCCTCCTCCTGTGCACATCCCTTGCTCCTGTTTAAGCAAGAAACAGGGAAGGACAGACAAGAAGAGGCAGGAGGTGCTGGTTATTTATTTGTGGCTCTCATCAGGTTCACCTCCCTGCCAGCTCAGGATGCAGTTTCTCCAAGAGGGAGTGTCAGAAATAGAACTGACATTACATCTAATGAGCTTTTTTGGTGGCATAGTCATTAAGCTTGTAGAAAGGGTAAAGAAACGCAGGAAGCTTAGTCTTGGAAAGCCTCCAACTGGACCCCTTTGACTCATTAAAGAAGGGAGTAAAAAGAACCGTGCCCCAGGGCAACCACACAAGGACAAGCAGGAAAGCAGGAAAGGGTCAATTCATTACGGACCGGGGGATGGCAGCCCTGTCAGGCAGCATGGGCTGGGGGTGTGGAATGGATGGGAGCATGCTGGAGCCCTTGGCATGCTGGTGGAGCCACCAGTGCCGTGCTCTGGCAGACCCCCCGCCCCAAAACCAGCAGGCTTTAGCAAGGAGACCTCAGGAAACCTTCGCCTTAGCGTGTGCCTCCCAAAATTGCCGTGAGTCCCCCATCCACCCACAAAGTGAGTATCCCCATCCTCAGAACGAGCTGGCCTTCCTCACCACGGAGAGGAGGGGGAAGGGGGGAGAAGTCAGGGAGTCACTCCTTGAGGCTGGAAGGACAGGGGGAAGGGAGGGGGAGGCCAACTCCATTGAGCAGCTTCACGGGGGGGCCCCAGCTTTGCACCGACCAGTCATGCCAGCTGCAGTGGAGCTGCGATGAGAAAGGAGGGGAGATGGCGTGGTAACAGCTCCCACCACCCCCAGGGAGGAGGAGGAGGAGGCCAGGGCTGCGAAGCTGTCACCAGGCAAAAGTTGGCCGCATTTTCCCCGAGCCAGAGGAACAGCAGCAGCGAGTCAGATGTGACTGCATGATGGAGCCATGAGAAAATAAAAACAAGTGACAGCTGACTCGGGAGGACTTTTGCAGGCAGCGGGGGGAAGAGGGAGTGAGGAGGGAGGGAGAGGCGTACAAATACTGGGGGAAGGGCAGCACGCAGCCCAGGAGCCTTCTGCAGCGGCAGATGGAGAGGGGAGCTACCGCTGATTCCTGCAGAGTCAGGGAAGGAGAGAGGCGGCATCGCACCGAGGTGATCACATGAATAGGGAATGAAGGCGCAGAACAAAGAAGAGGTTTGGGGGAGAGGGAGAGGGAGCCCCCACGCCAGTCCCCGACAGCCGGGGCATCCTGGAGAGGTGGCCTGGGGTGCCGTGGCCATCGGCCAGGCTGCACAGATCCTGAGCCCAGCCAGCCCAAGCTGAGGAGGAATGGGTCTGGGAGAGGCGGAGGAGGCATTTATTTGCAGGGTTGTTAACCGCTGAAGCCTGGGGAAGGGCTTGCCACCGATGTCACAGAGCAGATAACCCCTCAGAGCAGTGCCCGAGCACGTGGAGGGAAGGAAAAAGGCCGATTCCCTTGCTCCAGGCCAGGGGGGCTTCCCCTCACCTGCTGCGGGATGGTGGTGGAGGCCGTGAGCAGTGCTGCCTGCCTCCGTGCAGGTCCCGCGGCCCCCGGCGTGCGGCGGTGATTGCTGTGACAGTGTTCTGGCTGTGATTGGCACTTCCCGGTTAGACCAAGGTCACCGCTGGAACACGGCTTTTCATTAAAATGGCCCACAGCCTGTCAGCGACCGCAGGCCAGGGCTAATTAAGGGATGACCCAGCGCTGCCGTGCGGGTGGGGGATCAGGGCTGATGCCGAGCCGCACACCCCACGGGGGTGCCACAGGAGCAATCCTGCCCCTCGTGCCAGCACCCTGGCTGCCTTCACACAGAAACAGCAGCAACACCGCCTCTTTGAGCAACCTGGTCCTATGCGAGGTGTCGCTGCCCAGGGCAGGGGGTTGGAATTAGGTGGTATTTAAGGTTCCTTCCGACCCAAACCATTCTGTGATTCTACAACTCTTCCACAGCTGCTGAGCGGCACAGCAGCGACCCAGGTTGGGTTATAATAACCAATTCCTGCAATAAACACAGAGAAATCTTCTTTGAAAAGGACACCACAGATACAGATCCACGCTACTTGCATAAATTATCAGTTCAAGCCCCCATACAAGTGTGATACAATTACACTGACCAAGAAATTTTGCACATCAGACACTGAGGTAAAGCAATACACTGGCAGGAACTGCAGCAAATATATTTCCTGTTTTACACATCTTGGATAATACCTACGTATGAAAAATCTCTCCTGAAAAATAAGGAAAACAGTGTTAATTAAGGAAAACAGTGTTATTCCAAAGGCTACTTGTGTCTCTCAGCCCTGTGTAGCAGCATTTTTGTTCAGATCCTTTCCTATGGCTCCTTTATCTAATTTCCCACTGCTGAATGATAGCGCAGGAGTTCCTCGCATTCATCATGGAAAATGGCCCCCAGGCTGCCTCTAGACCACCGCGGATGTCATCAGTTTAGTTCTGCCATCCAGCCACCTTCCCCCCATCGCACGCCGCTGTGTGACCAAGCTCTTCCCAGTTCAACCCTGTTTACCCCTCACAGGCCAGTTGTGTTACTCTCAAGAGCACTACACAAGCCTTCAGTAACAAAAATCAGCCCTCTCTTCTATTTATTCTCCCCTATTCTGGCAAAAGATTTTTGCTTTGTTCCAGCCCAGAATGAAAAGGCACCTCGACATCTTGACTCCTCTGTCAGCTCCCTGGTGCTCTTCCCTTGGTTTAGGCTCAGCTGAGGTTTGCATCTAGAGATAAGACAGAGCCTGTTACTGGCATTTGGTAATACAGATGTACAGGGCCTCATATGTCTCTGTTCCAGTCAATACAGGAAAGAAATTTGAATCCTTAAAAGTGTCTGATCCACCAGACACTTTCAACAACTTCCCGGCAGAGGAGGAGAGGGGAGCTCGATCCCCCCACGCAAGGGTCATTTGTTCTTGGGCTGCACAGATGCCTTGCTGCCTTTCCATTCGTTTCTCCCAATAGCTGTGGTTTATAGCTTACATTTTAGGCCTTACGCTTGAAGATAATTTTGTAGAATGTCCAGCGCAACTGGAGCCTGGCCTTAGCAGAGGTTTCTTGGCACCAGGTAATTAAATAATAACAGTGATAACTTTTAATCCTGTCTGTGATGGTGAACAAATAATCAGAAAAGGCTCCAGCAGGGACTTGCTGCCTCACCCACTAACTGCACTGGCCAATGCAACTTTTTAAAGGCGTGCTTTGAAGGATGTACTCATGTTTTCAAAATTGCTATGGGAAAAGGTAAGTCACACGTAGTGTACTCGGCATCTCACTCAGATCTGTGGCTGCCTAATCCAGGCCAGGACTTAGAAAAACCCATTAGAGTGACACTAGGCACCCACTGTGAGAGTCAGTCTGGGAGCTAGACAGCTAGGAAAAACCACAGCTTTGGTCTGTGTCCAGCAGCCTAAATAAAAAGTTTCCTTTGCATTCTTTGCATTCATCACAAAAGAGAGCTCTCTCTTTTACACAGTAAATACGCACAGTCATAGAAATGTATCCCATTAAAGTCACATCGGTAAAAGCTTGAACACAGGACATTAGAAATAAAGTATTGTCATAATGTTATCTCAGATGAATTCCTCCTTTTTATGACTCATGGTGTTCAGGCAGAAATGTCAATCCCGAGCATACAAAGAGCATGTGTTGCTTTCCCCCCACCTCAGCAAAACACCACACAGTTGGTTTAAAAAATGACAACGTAGGCGTAGATGTATACACTCATGTATATACGTGTACGTATGGAATTGTGTTTGTTTCTTTATTTCACCTTTTTCATTTGCATTTGAATGATGTTTAATGTGCTTTTCCCAAACATGAGGGTGCTAAAACAGATTTTTCTGTTATTCACAGGACTCTGGAGGCTTGGGCTTAAGTAACAGATCAATTGTTATGAATTCATGATAAACTGCAAGAACCGCCACAACTGTTAACATCTTACAATATAAGTGATGCATACCAAACCAGAAAAAAAGTGGATCCTGAAAACACAGCTTACCTGAAATACGTCTGAGCTACCATGGCTTGGAATTTAACAGCTGTTTCCTGACTTCGGCATTAACAGTGCTTTTCTAATAGCTGCCTATGCATTCAGTCTGCTGTGTGATGTTTAAAAGGAGAGAGAAAGGGAAAGGGAGAAAATTTAACGCTGAAGTTCAGCACTCTCAGAGGGGAATACAGTGGGGAGCAGTGAATTTCTAGCACTGCTAATTCCCATGCTGCTAATTGGACAGAGGCCATTTCCTGCGCGATAAAGTCAAACAGGACAGGAGCATATGGGCTTTCAGAGAGATAGCTGGGCCTTTGCAATGGAAAAGAAAACACACATTAAAAACAAGCCCTAGAATCCCCACAGAATATTGGTGATTGCAGAGAAATTACAGACAAATCACTAACTTAAAAGCTGCAAGCACAGATGCTGCTCCTATTACTTCTGTGAGAACTGCACCTTTGAAAAGCTGCAGCTCATTCCTGGGGGATATGCCATTTTCAGCGAGCAGTATTCTCCCTTGACCCTCCTGTTCAAATAGGATAAGGTTTTATTTATTTTACAAAATTATTTTTTTTTTTTTTGCTTTTTTGTGTGATCCATATGCATTTCAATGGCAGGATCAGAGCCTGCTTTGGACAAGCATTCCTAAGAGCAACTCAGGTGCTACTCAGACGTAAATGAGGGTTGAACGCTCGGTAGTCACAGCAGGGATGGACTTTCCCTAGAAGGCTGAAGGTCTTAGCACACCACATCAGCCAGCCACAAAGAGCATTTTTTCAGCTGTTTCAAATTCAGCCAAGCAAAACACTTCTGGTCAAAGGAAAGCGTATCAGGACAAGTTTCAAACATTACCCATTTTTCCCTAGCCAGCTTCAGCCCTGCGAGCACAGGAGACTCAGAATGAGTTTGGAGCAGGAAGAGGGAAGTCGCGCTCCAGGGCCTTGACAAAGCTGTGCTCCTGGGAGGGAGAAGGATGCTCCTGGAGGAGGTGCAGATTAGCCCACTTCCCTGCATCCCCCTGCGAGGAGATCAGTGTGGGGCAGGGTCAAAACCAGGGCACTGAGAGCTCATTGTACTGATCCAGTGTGGCAAGGGTGATGATGGTCCAAAAAGAGTCGGTTTTCTCCTATTAGCTGCTAATCAAAGGTGTCTCTTTTACTTTGCTTGCCAGTTTATTCTCCCTACAGCAATCTCTCCCACACAAGCCCCCTGCCAAAAAACAGACACAGCGAAGGAGCTCTGCGGGGACCGAGCGTGGAGAATTGCAGCTGCCAAAGCGGGTGGTTTATCGAGTCACGGCCACGTAAAGCCAGAGGGACACAATGGCTCTCCTGACCGCAGCGGTCACGCCGGGCAGTGCGAGCAGCAGCAGCATCCTCGGAGGAGCAGAGCTGCTGCATCCTGCAGCCTCCAGCTGCCGCCCACCCGCCTGGTTTTGCCTGTGCTCGGGCTCCCCGGGTGCCTGTCACACACCTGCTCTGCCCACCCCTCGGAAAGCTGCCAGAGGAGAGAGCAGACAAAGGACAAGCACACAGCTGTAAGCTGCTGGAAGCTGCACGCTACCCGGTGCTGGGTCCTGTGCCACCCTCCCACCGCTGCCTAATGCCCCTCTCCCAGGGGAAGCCCTCTCCTGTTGTCCTCTGGGTGCACCTCTCTGAGCTCTGCCATATTTGTGCCATCATTCTTATGGCCTTGTTGCAGGATTCCTTTATTTTAGTATTATTTTTCCCTAGCTGAGGCATGTTTTGCCATCACAGACCTCATGGCTTCCTTGCTGGGTATGCCCACCTAACACGAAACGCTTGCCTGGCCTGCCTTGATGCCCCCACTGGGATGCATGTCCTTGGACCCATGCATGTGGGCACCAGAGCAGCAGAGAAGAGGTTAACAAAGGGTTTGCCACCAAGAGGCCAGCAGCAAAGCCCAGGTTAGGGCCAGCTGCACCCCTCCCCCTGGCCTCCTCCTGCTGCAGGAACCCTGGCCATGCCCCATCACTCAAGTGCCTCTGTCCCCACTGAGCTCCTGCCCCACTTGTGTGATGTAAAGCAATCCTTTTGTCTCCTCCTTTAGACATTAGCCTCAGGGGCCATTACAGGGAAGGAGGGTAGCTGGGGCTCTTTTATCTGAAGGTATCCATTAGGAGGGGGGGTCCTCTCCTTCCTCCCTGCCTTGGAATCAGCCCCAGCCTTTGCATCACACCATGGCCATCTCCTCCTTGCTCCATGGCCACCTCATCATCACTCCAGGGCCATCTCCTCCTTGCTCCAGGACCACCTCCTCACTGCTCCAGGGCCACCTCCTCACTGCTCGAAGGACACCTCCTTGCTGCTCATGGTAGGCCCCTCTTCACACTCCAAAATTTGGGCAAGTGCTGTGTCACCAGCCAGAAGCACACACAAAGCATGAGTCAGCTGCTCAGCCCTCCCAAGTGAGGTGAGAAGGCGTGTGGTTTTTTAATCACACCTCACTGGCTTTCTCTTTGCTGATATTTTGGATTACTGAGGGGTGCTTAGCGCTCTGGCCTGTCTTTGTGGCTGGAGAAAGCAGAAACCCATTCTTGCTTTGTTTATTCTTGCACTGAAAGCAGCAGTTCCTGTGCATTTGCGGGACCCCAGGACATGAGACACTAAATGCTGACCCCAAATATTGCGAGATTCTCAGTACACTTGAAAGCACTGAAATAATAATAAAGAAATGGACAAAATAAATAAATAAAAGTAACAGGGAAAATAACCGGGTAGTGCAGGGGAGGGGCTCCTTCTGAGCATACCATTTGTGCTTTCCCAAATGGTGAATCACAGAGCAAACATTTGCTCTGTACAGTGCATGCCATGCCACCGAGACCAGCAAGGACGTATCTTAGGCTAATACAAATTGCCCGGGTTCCAGTAAGACATTAACAGCAGATAGGAGCCCGCCAAGCTCACCAGGGACCAAACGTGGTTAGCGTGGAGCCAAGCCAGGCGAGCAAGCCCAGCTCAAGGGCAGGGTGTGTTTGCCCAGGCTGGGCGCTAACTGCTACCACTGCCCTGTGGTTTTGCTACAGATAGGAGCTGGCTTGCACCTCGGTGATTCAGGAGGCAAGCAGGGTGAGGACACCAACGTGATCCTTGTTTAAATGCAGGGCTCAGCACAAAAGATGCAGATGGGGATAGAAAAGGTGCCAGCGTGCCTCGCCCCTATGGAAGCTGGGAGGGATGTGATGAAAGCCCTGCTCAGCACCTGCCTGCAGCCCTGCACATCCCTCTCTGAAAGCCCCCAAAGCCCCAGGCGTGATGGGCACCGCAGCCGAGCCTAAAATAGAGGGAATAAATAAGAGCAGCTGCTGAGGCTATGCTGGGAGCATGCATGTGTGCAAAGGAGAGGGAATAATTGAAAACAGCAGCAACAACAGGAATCTTTTCAAAATTTCTGTTTTTTAAGCGGCTTTGCACAACATGTCTGAGGAGACAGCAGACAGACAAGATGCGAATCATCAGCAAGTAATCTAACGCCAATTAATTATTTAGCTCCGGGCTAAATAAACCCCCAGGGCCCAGGCTGCTCCCGGGGGAGGCGCTGGGCTGTCCTTGTTGGTGTGGTTGCACATGCAGCCATGGGGAAGGCCAGAAAAGTGCCCAGAGCTTCTCAGGGTGACCCTGTGCTCCTTCATGGTGGATGAGGATGCTCTGCCCCCGTGTCGCACGTGCCCTCCCGCGGACCCGCTGACACAGTTATGCCAGGCCTCGGGCAAGGGGAAGCAGAGGCCCGGGTCGTGCCGGGGTGGGGGCGGCAGTGGCCATGGCTGGGGGACAATGTCACTTTTCTGGCAGTCCTCAGCCTCTGTCGATCTCTTCAGAGATAATTGACCCGCAGCTACTCCACGCAGCCAATAGAGAAGTGGAGTGGGGACGCATCCAGCTGTTGTGGATGTTGTGCTGATGCTTCACAAGGGGAATAAACAGGCAAATTTTGTGTTGGAGAAGGTTGTCCTCATGAAAGCAAGCCTCGTGCTGGGCTGAATACACTGTTACAGGGACGTTCTCCATTCCCTGTCACACCCTGAAGGCCTTCATCCCATCTTCCCCGGCTCTGTGCTCACAGCGATTCACAAAGTGCAATTCAATTTTCAGCCCCAGGCTGGCTTCTGGTTTTCCTTCTGCAGCTGCAGCGATGAGCAACTGCATGGATGTGAGGCTGATTTGGCGCCTGACGTGCAGGACCTGGCCCTGGAAAGGAAAACTAGGGAAGGAAAACAAGAATGCCCTGTGCTTAAACCCCACGGAGGGATTATACAGTCAGGAGAGGCTTGGCAAAATGTGTATCGTGCTGCAGATGAGAAGCTCTCCCCTTTGCTGTGATGACCACACTGCAGTACAGGCTAATCCTAAGGAAATTGGTGAAGACATTTGATGTCCCTGGTATGCTGGCACACAAGCACTAACCTAAGCAGCCTCCCAGCTAGGGCTCAGGCACCAAAATCCACAGTTAGGGTCTGATGCCCCACAATACAAATTTGCCAGCAAAGTGCCCACACAAATTTACAGCAGGAGAGGTGGGTGCCTGCTGGCACAGCACAGCACCACATGGAGACATGCCAGCGGGCTCCCCAGGAGCCACATTCGATGCTGGCTGCTGCATAGGTGCCTCACTCATCCCTGGCTAATGCTCTCAGCAGGGATAGTTAGCAAGCAGAGGCTTATTGCTTTCGGGTAGCGAGGATGGCTGCTCAGGCCTGCCTGGGGAAGCTCCGCACAGCATCCTGCTCAGCCATGTAGGTATGTGCTCCTCAGTCCGTGCAAGTCAGGCTGATAACAGCCAGGAAGAACTGCAAGGGATTTCGTTTTGCATCCAGTCAATACAAATAAAACGAGGCGCCTCTACATGTATTGCAAATGAAGCTCGTCTTCCTCGACTCGGAGAGTTACTGCAAGCTCTGAGAAAGAGTTCTAACAAAGAGCTCCTGCGAGGTGGTGGAGGGAAGATGAAAACCCCACGATTTGAGATGTGATTGACTGGACAAAACATTGAAAATATGACGGCTTCTAAGCTGCCAGAAAAATAGACCAGAGCTGATCTCATCTATGACAAGTGTATTATGCACTTATGGATGGATCTAAACAAAACCCCACATCTGACCTGGGGTCACAAGCATAAAACAGTGGGAGTCACTGCAAACACACATAATTATTTGGGAACTTCTTCCCTCCTCACTATTCATTAAAGGAAATTATTTTGTTCCTAGTTCCACTCCTTTACTCACGAGGAAGATGAACTGCAGCCTGTCAAGGCTTGTGGGTCTTTGCTGGGTTTTGGGTCAGACTTTAAAATGGAGACCAGTTGCTGGCAGGAACCAGCTCTGCCAAGATGTGGGGAAAATACCATCCTTATTCTCGGTAGTTGCTCCTGTATCTCACTGGTGCGTAAACAATAAACAATAATGGTGATGTTTTTGAAAGCCCACGTATGCCAGGTGCCTGTTACACATCGCTGTCTCCTACTGCTCCACATGCAAGAAAATGCTCACGCTTGGGATGCTGAAAGTGGCATTTTTATTGAGTGTGGCTCTGTGCAGAGGCAGGCCTACCTGAAGAGGACGCTGGCAAAGGCTGGTAGACTGTGTTGGATGCTCCCTGTCCAGGAACAAGCAGCTCCTAGGGCAGGGGTGAGCTGCATGGTGAAAAAGGGCTTGTGCAGCCCAGTTAGCCTTGCTGAGTCTCTGAACCTGGAATAGGCACTGGCTCTGAACAAGGAATAGGCACTGGTAGGGCAAGAAGTGGATGTTCCCAATGCTGTCTAACACTCCCCCTGGACTGTCACATATTTGCAACCAAAAAGAAAAAAAAAAAAAAAAAGCAGCACTCAGGATATGTTTAACTCAGCCTGTTCTAACCTGCTAGGGTGCCCGTGCTAGGGTCCAGCCATGGATGCTCCAGGCTCTCAGGAGGATATCCCTCTGTCTGCAGCACCGTGTGCCCTGGCCTGAGGGGACATGCGACAGGCAGGTCAGCCCCCTCAGACACTGCTTCCTTAGTGCTCATAGAGGTTGATGCTCAGCTTGATCGCCAGGCACCAGGCTGGAGCTGGAGCACCTTGACCTAGACATCGTGTCATTTCTCCATCGCTGGAAAATGGCTCTCTGAGGCCCTGCGCATCTGCAGCTGCTCACCTGGGCTGCAATGCTGGTATTGCAGTTGGCACCAGTTCAAGAGGGGACAGCAATATTTTACTGCTGCATATTTAATGGAGAGAGGGGAGAGGACATTTTCCTTGACTCCAGAGCCCTCGACCTCACCCAGCACTGAGGACCAAAAGCATCCCCCCTGCTCAATGCAGACAAACCCTCCATCCTCACCCACACATCTTCCCACTGGCCCCCCAGACATGTCCCCGTAATCCACTGACTGATCACAGGCTCACACTGAAACTGCTGTTCATAACCCCTGCTCTGGCAGGAGGGGGTAGATGAAGGATGCACATTTTCCTCACTTTAAGGGAAGAAGAGGCAAGCAGGCCCTCCAAGGAGCTCGGAAGGAAGGAAAAGTTTTGGGACCTCAGCTGGGAGTTGCCTGGTTTGGGAGGGCTGTAGGCAGGGGTGTGAAGAAGCTCCCAGGGAAGGCAGGGGAGCGGGAAGATGAGAAGAATGGGAAAGTGGCATCAACAGCCAAACACTGTAATAGAGGGCACCTGCTGGAAAAGCTCCAGGAAATCTCCCGGTTATACAGGGAGTCAAGAATTCGTTGAGTCAAAGTGTATTGTGAAATATATCTGGTGGGTGGAGAGGGAGGTGTCCACATATCTTGCACTCAGAAATACTTTAGAAAGTGTCTGATAGCAATTACCCGGAAAGGGCAAGGAACGTGCTCCAAGGAACATACTCCAAATTGCTCTGTAACCCCCCCAGGATAGCGATGCCCTCAGCCAGCAGTGGTTTATCAGCATGGGGACAGTGATGGTCATGACAAGGGACACAGATGCCCCTCGAAGGGGGGAGATTTTTCACAGAAGGGTCTTGATGGCCCTCCAAGCCCCCAGAGAAAAATAACTGCACCCACGAGGAGCAAGAGAATCAGGGCTATGACCACCCACCTCATGAATGCTGCAGCACCAGGGTCTCCAACACATTTTCCCCGGGGATTTACAGCTCAGGCATAAAACTGTGCACTGGGAAGAAACTCAGCAACATGGGAGCAAAATTGTGGTCTCACTGCTCATCTGCAAATTTGTCTTGGACATTTTTTAAACCTCACCCTGCTAAAGGAAAGTAAATGTGCTCTCAGCTGAGGTTTAAGCACTGCATGGCTAAAAAATATGAACACAAGTAGAGGTGGAGAAGGATCCATCGGTGTTACTGAGCCTTCTTGTGCCCCAGGGATTGCTCTGCACTTAAAAGACAATAAATAATAATAACAGATAGCAGTAACAGTGCACCCGTCCAGAGGGCTCCCTCGGGGGATGCCACTGGGATGTGGGAGACACGGGTACCTGCGGGCAGGATGCTGTTTTGGGGCACCCAGGTGGTGAGGGACGGCAGCACCCAGCTTCACTCTCTGCAGGCAGGCACCACAGCCTGCAACTACAGCAAATTAATGTCTCCCCTCCCTCCTCCCCTCCTCCCTCACACCACTGCGGTGGCCGCTGGGGAGGGGGCCAGGGCGCAGGGACGCAGGTGCCCGTCACCTGCTCCCACTGCCCACACCAGCTGGGGGAGAGAAGGCTGGGGCAGGACGGCTTCACCCTGTCCCCTGCTTGAACACAGGAGGGCCTGGACCTGGCAGAAGGGGGAAGCGTGTTTCTGAAAGCCTCAGCCCTTTGCAAGGGGAATCAGGTGGGGTCCTTGAAATCCTTTTTAAAATAAAATAGCCAGCCGAGCTGCACAACAGTCCAGGTGGTAAGCAGCAGATTGGTCTCAGTGGTCACTAAACTGTGGTAGCAGGAGATGGACTGACTTGCCAGGGCTACGTGGCAGACCCCGCTGAACCAGCTGATACCCGCTGAGACCTTCTCCCACCCCCTGGCAGTTGCAGGGGCCCCAACTCCTAAAAGCTCCCTAATTTCATCCAATGCCCTGTTCAAGGCACTGAGCTGGGGGGAAACAGGGCTTTCCCTAGGCACCCACATCCTTGCCATGCAGCCCAATGACAATTTCAGATAAAATCTTTGTTGGTGCCCCCACCAGGCACCTCCTAACTTCAGGCCCCTTTTCCTTTCATATGAAATCGAGTTACGGGAGGCCTGGGCTTTTCCTTTTAAACAGATGAAGTGGGGTGGGGGGGAGGCTATAATTGGATCACTTACTGTGTGACTAATCACAGCCGCCGGTAACCACAGTGACTGTGGTTTTAACCTTACTTGGTCATTTGCAAACCACCCGGACGACCCAGCCATCTGCAGCAAGGCAGGGGGCTGCGGCGCCGGGCGGTGGCACCTCGCAGCGGGTCCGTCCCCGTCCCTGTCCTTGAGACCAGGAGCACGGCCGCACAGCGGGCAGGGCTGGTGGCTACAGCCAGACATCCAGCTCCGGATCTGAAATCAGGGGTTGAGGTTTGGCCCAATGGAGAAAAAAAAAAAAAAAAAAAAAATCAGAGCCCTGTGCCTCCATGTGTGTCTGCGCCTGATAGCACCCACGCTGTGGTGCTTCTATTCCCATCCAGGGAGCTTGATGGCTGGGGATCGAGCAGATTAAGCTTTTATTCCTTTTTTATTTGAGGAAGGACAATCCTTAAAGGCCATTATTAACCTCCTTACCTTCAGGCTGCCCATTGCTGGGAGCCCTGGGAGCACTGCTTTTACTGGTTGACCTGCTGAACCTGCATGGGTTCGGGGCCGTGGCAGGCAGGCTGCAGCCTTGGTGGTGGGTCGGGAAGCTCAGGTGGGGCGAGGTGTGCGTCAGTGCCGGCTCCTTGCCCTGTAATAAATTAAAAGCAGCAAGGTGAGGCCGGGGAACCCCCACCTGCCCTGTGCAAACTCAGCCACCCGCACAATTTGGGCTCGTTTTAAACCCAGGGTTCGTTTTCTCAAAGCGAGGACGGAAGGAAGCAACAAATGGGAAGGAAACCGGCCTGCTTGTGAAATCCAAAACCGGATCGGTAAGAAAAACATCATAAATTATGGATTCCCTGGAGCCGCCGGCAGCCTGTCGCTGCGTGCGATCCGTCTCCATTGTACTTCCCTGCGCGGGCAAAACTGTTGCCAACTAGCGCAGGGCAGGCTCTTCCCCCCGGGGATCGCCCTCAGCCGTGCAGCCCTGACAGCCCCCCGACACCCCAGTGTTTTGCACGGTGGCAGCAGTCGGGAGAGCCCTTGGGAACAGCATAGGGCAGAGAGGCCGTGGGTGGCAAAGGGCTGCACCAGCGGCGAGGCCAGGCCCGCACAAGGCCACCCATTGTTCGTCGGTGAAGGACAACTGGATCGGCAGCAGGCTGAAGCGCCGGGCGGCCACACATGGGGGCTGAGGGCGCTGCCCCGATACTCTGGGGAGGTGCTGGGGGGCAGGCGGGGTGCCCTGCACGGAGCTGCACAGGTTAAGGGCTGTGGGGAGGGGGTTTGGTCCCCTCCTAGCCTGCCGTGGATGCCAGATGCAGCAGGGCAGGGGGAGGGAGAGGGAGCAGGAACGAACTCAAGGTCAGCGGGGAGGGAGGGAGGAGGACGAGGAGAAGGAGGAGGAAGCAGTGGGGGGAGAAAGTGTGTCCCCCGCACAGCCAGGGAATCGCTCCTCATCCACCCTCTTTCCCCCCTGCCCACACGCCAGCCTCTCATCAGGATATTTATGAACACACGTGCACAAATGGGAGGCTGGTGGGGAAAAAAAATAATAAAAAATAAATAAAAGAAAAGAAAAAAGCCACCCTATTTTCCTATTTTGTTCATTCTCTGTCTTCAAAGAGCAGATGTGCCGCGGCCTGCAAACCGAGAAGGACACTCCCTTGCTGTTAGCTAATTTAGGCTGACAGACTAGGTTTTGCGGTCTAAAACGAGAAGTTTAGCGATCAACTGCTAACATTAACCAGCACACCTTCCCTAGAGCTGCACTCACTGGCCTTTTTTTCAACCAAAACCAAGATTTGGGTGGGTTTTTATTCTTACTAAAAGGAAAAGCCCAGGCAGCGGGGAGAAGGCGGATGCAGCCCCATGGCCCAAGTGAAGCCAGCAGCCGCCTTGCCCAGGTGCCCAAAAAACAAATGAGTGGCAGCCACGAGGGACCAGCATGGTATCGCCCCGGTGCCTGCAAGCAGCCAGCACCCCCTGCACAATGTGGGAAACGATTCTAGCGGGGCTGTACACTTTTTAAGGGGCCTCCCTTTCACTTTTAAGCTGCTTTCCCACTTATTTTCTGTTTTTCTGGCAACATCTCAACAGCTCGTCAGAAGGTGGGCTAGTTCCTCATTTCGGATTCAGGCACAACTCTGTGCCAAATTGACCTGCTGTTATCCCTCCTTTCAGCTACTGTAACCAACACCACACAAACAATGAATTATGAGATTAGAGTTACAGAAAAATGGCCTCATTCTGCAGATGTTGTGTCTGGAGCCGGCTGCTCTGGCTCATGCTTGTTGTGTCATCTTCCTCGCTACCCCCGCCCCCTCCTCCTCCTCCTCCGAGCCCCACCTTCGCCGGGTGGCAATTTGTGCCAGAAGCCCTGTTTTGTGAAGGGTTAATTAGCGGCTTCCAACTGAAAAAAAAAAGGGGGGGGGGGGAGAGAAAAACCTTCTGCGATAAGAGAATTGCCATTGTATAGGCAGAAACAAAAATAAATAAGTCTGTAATAAAGCAAGAGGCCGTAGTGGAATTATTTTAAACCTGTAACTACGTCCCCATGGATAGCTGGAGTTTGGGGTGGGAACCGTGGGGTGGGAGGCAGCGGGGTGCTGAAGAGGCCTGAGGAGGCCGGGAGGAGCAGCAGCCTCCAAGAGGGCACGAGGTTTCTTTGTTGTGTGTGTGCAAGGAGGGTGCGTGGATGTGTGCACACATGTATGTGTGCATGTGTGTGCACAGGAATATGCACGCTCTGGAGCTGGTGTGGTGCCGTCAGCTGCTCGTCACGGCAGCAGCAGGTACCTGTGGGCTGGAAGCCCCCACACACGGGGCAGCAGCATCGGGATGCAGCGCCGCAGCCTTGGAAGTGTGCTGGCTTACTGAGGAGTGTCAGGATGCTGCTTTGCTTCCAAGGTTTGAGGACAAAAACTGGTGTTTTGATAGTAGATAGGTGGGCAAGGAAAATAAAATAAAATAAAATATAAAATAAAGTAAAATAAAAATAAAATAAAATTTAATTTAATTTAATAATTAAAAAAAAAAAAAACAAAAAAAAAAAAAACTGAAACTCTTGATGCTGCTGGTATCAGTCTGGCAAGAACTTTGCCCAGGAAGCCAGTGACTGATGTGGACTGTGCCTGGCTGATGTATCTCATTATTCTTCTCTTTCCCCCTACATGCAGTTTACACAGCTCGATAGTTATATCTTATGTATAATTTTTAATGCACATTACGGAGCAATGAATGGAAATAAAGGTTTTCTGCGTGCTGAAGGGCCATGTCTGTGCTCTTGGTTAGTGATGGGACAGTTTTTTTCAAGTGAGTAATTGATTTGAAAAAAAAAATGCAAGTGCTGGGCAACCAAAAGTGTTTTCCAAGTTCACTATGTTTATGGTGTGTGGCTTTGACAAAGAAAATAATGAATTTAAATAAATAAAATCTCCAGAATTTCAATTGGGATTTTCAGGTGAAAATATCTCTGATTTTTTAAACTGAAATACATAACTCTTCATTTTAAAATGAGGTTTCACTTTGGAAATTATTTATGTTTAAGGACTTTACCAGGTAAAACAAAATTAAATGCCCTTCTTTGGAGTGAAATTAATCTTTAAATACATCTTGAGATGATGAGCAATTTTTTCCACTTCACTGAAACCTTTTTTGTTTGTGTTCTTGAATTTACATAGGAGGAAGAGCCAGGTGTCCCCATCCTGCCTGGCTGTCTTCCCCCAGTGCCAGCCTGGGGAGCCCAAATACCAAGAGGGACGTCACCAAACGCATGTAGACTGTCTCGGAAATCTCCCCTGGGAGAGGAGGGGATGGAGTCTCACAGTTTTAGGGGTGAGCACGCAGGCTGGTGGCATTTTCATGTTTTGAGCTGGTGGAGGTGGCAGTCCCTGCTGTGGTGTCACAGCTGCCCTCAGCCACAGCTCCAAGGTGAATGGTGCGGAGGGGGCCCAGCCTGAAGAGGACCCCCCCTCTGCTTCTCCGGGAGGAGCCTGGAGGCTGTCTTGCAGCGGAAAGCTGGGAGTTTCTATATCCAAGAGCAGATGGCTCCATGCCCCCAAGTGGGGTGGTCCTGTGTCCCCCAAGGAAGGCACAAGTGTCTCTCTGAATTGCCTCGGGTTGCATCCATCCTCCCGCTCCCCTCGGCGGGCACCCGCCCGGCACACCGCGGTGCTGCCATGTGCCGCTTTAGGAGCTGGGACTGCCGCGTTGCTCCAGAGGAGGAGGCAGCTCAGTGAAGGAACAGGAAGGGGGCTGCCAGAAGAAGCCCCATGGAGATGCTGCATCTGCTCCATCTTTCTCTTTCTGCTATTGTTTTAATCCCTCAGCTAAAACACTTGAGCTGCGAGTTGCAGAATTTGGCTTGGTCTTTTATGTTTTCTGCAGATTTTCAACCTAACATCACATCCTGTACTGCTTCAGGCAGTGTGTACTTTTTGTAGATTTTGCTTGACACCAGGCTGCAGTCAGAAGCTATAGGTATTTTTCAGTAATATATGTAGCACATGGGTGGTATTTTTAATACACTAAAACATTAAACACACTAAAAATGCTTAGCATTCCTTGAGGAGAAACACAGCTTTCCAAGATGCTGCAGTCCTGTTGGGCAGCAGGTTCAGAAGGTTCAAGCTCATTTTTTCGCTCTGTCTCTAGTCTCAACTTCTCAACAGCATCAGTTCCCTTTCTATCACGTTTCTCTGTATTGTTGCTTACTTCCCTTTTCTAAAGTAATGTCATATTGGAATTCTTATCCCAGTCCCATGCTCACTATAAACAACACTTGCTCTCATAGAAAGTTAGACTAATAGTATGAAAAAGCAATGTTTGATAAATACCAATTAGTAAGACCCATCAGTGGGCAGAAAAAAATAAAACACCAGGAGCCTCTGCTCCTCATCCTCTCTTTAGCTTCCTGGAATATGTTCACAGCAAGTGTCCTCTACGGTGATATTAGGACATTTTGCATCCTCCAGCCCATTTGCAAGAGCCCTGGACATTTCCATGGAGTTTACACTTACGTATTTTGGCGGACTTCATCATGCTAGGAGACACTCCAGGAGAAGTTGGGGAAAAAATTAGGAAGGTCATCAGGAGATGAATACATGCACAGCTGCATGCTAGCTACTCCCCAACCTATTAATCCAATTCTACCATGACTATACAAAAAAAAATTACTTCAATTTCCTTAGAATTCAAATTGTTCTATAGAAATACATGAGATGATGCTATGGCTGAATAAAATCTGTTTGACGTTTTCGGAATATTCAGGTAAAATGGTTTCATGTGGTTTAAATCCTCCATAAAAATCAAAAAGGAGACCAGACTTCTGGTTGCATTTCTGCCTTCTTCCCTCCCCCACCCCATCAAACAGCAACAAAAAGTCACTCATGAGAAAAGCTCGAGCAAGGAAACCTAGAATTAATTTGAGAAACTTACAGGGAATGAGGAAAAGGTCTAGTAATGGACATTGCATTAACTTGAGTGCTCTGATCCACTATTATTGCAATCCTAGTGTTAAGAAGCCATCATCTGGTGCTGTTGTGCTCCCCGCAATACCCACTTACGGGTCAGGGCAGGGGGTTGCTCCCAGCGCGGGGACAGTCGTGGCAGCGAGGGCTTCACCGGGGTGGTGCAAGGTCCAACGTGCCACACCACCACCCTGCTGCTTTGTGCCGCACCTGTCTCCAGGCAGTGTATGTTGTCCCTCATTCTAGTGACATACAAGAAGCTAGGAACCTGATCGCATCCAGCACTTGAATTTAAACTCTATTTTTTTCAATCCACATCAAACTTACAGCTTTAACCACTGTGGCATCACTTTTTCTTTTTTTTTTTTTTTTTTTTTTTTTTAACTCTTTAACAAGTTACCTTGTGGCACTCACATGATATCCCAGCTATTTGCTATTCTCTCTCTGTTGCTACACATTTTAATCTCTCACCGCTCATGCTGTCCTTATATAGATGCTACACCAAACTCCTCCCGATCAACTACGGCAGTGAACACCTGTTCTCACATCATTAACTTTATGTGCTTGAATTCTTCACGAACATCACTCCTGGCCTATAGCCCCGCTGTGTGCTGAGCCCCGATGGATAGCATCTCTGAAATCTGCAAAATAGCTTCGAGGATGAAATACGGAGGATTCTTCATACAGATTTACTTGCTGCTCCCAACTGTCCCATCTGCATTTATAAAATATACGCTTGTCTGTTGGGGAATACATTTATTAACCATCTGGGGGATAAAAAAAAAAAAAAAAGCCTACTTCATCCATTATTCTTCCCACTCAACTGGTGGTAAATCAACAGTCCTAATAAAATTATTGCATTTTCTAAACAAACAAAAAATCCCTCGGGCCTTGAGGACAGCAGAGGTATCTTCCACCTTTGTCACCCTTAACCTCTCCGCTGGCTTTTTCTTTTTTTCCCCTTGCCCAGTGCACAGAGCACCTTGAATGCATCCCAGCGCTGGCTGCCCCTCATCTGCCCTATCTGCTGCCTCCTTCAGCACCGCAGCAGACCTGGGGGCAGCCCCCTGTTCCCCAGTGACCGCAGGAGGTGCCGCGTGGGCTCTCCCCCCGTGCCGGGGGAGCAGCTGCGCTCCTGCTCATCCCCCCCCCGCCTGCCCCCGCTGCAGCTGCAGCCCGTCCTGCCGACAAAGGGCGACCAGATAACTTCTTGTGGCATATGCTTCTGCGGCCGGCTTCGCTGCAGCTTTTGTCTGGATTTGTTTCCTTCAGAACAGCCCGAGCCCCTGTGCTTTCTCGGCGCTCGCCGAGCACTCCGTGTTTAGCCAGCGGATGCGTTCGTGTTTTGTCTCTGTAAGCAATCGCGGCTGCTCCGTGTGTGGCCACGAGTCCTTGGACATAGCAGCCCTGTCCCTGCTGCGGTCACTGCTTCAGTCCTGTCCGTCTGTCTGCCCTTCTGACAGAGTACAGACAAATCTTCACGCTTTGAGAGCTGGCCACCTACTCACCCGTCGCTTCATCCCACACATCACCCACTGCTTTGCTGCATAAGGGTCCCTGCTCAGCCCGGGCTGGGCGGCCTCGCAGGCTGTACATTTTGTATGGGCTGTGTGACCCTGCGCCGTCACCTGAGACCCTCCCCTCCTCATTTCTCCCTGAAATTTGCCTTCGCAGTGCAGCAAAGGCACCCGGATTAACAACAGGCAGCCCTTTTCCTTTCCTTTCTGCATCTGCATGACTCCTTGAAAGGCACGGCAAGTCATGTCTAGGAATTATTTAGGAATTCCTGACTTAGGAATGATGCAGGAGTTCCTTATGTAGTCCTCTCAGGCACAACTGCACCCTGGGAGATGAAAGCCACCCCGCAGGCAGCAGTGAAGCCAGCAGCCCGTGGTGTGATCACAGCGTGGGCAGCACTCCTGGTGCTTCTGGGCACTTTGCTGTCCTTGCACTCAGCAGGACGTGCCTTGAAAGTGGCACGCTGCTTGAAACTCTTGCACGGTGGTAAAGCACCCCACGACTTCAGGGGAGTGCATCTGAAGATACGTTCCCAACCTTCCTAAGCTCTCAAGTATTTTTTAAAGCATATAGGAAAATAGCCTATTTTCCTAAATTTACGCAGCATTCAAACTACGGACTATTGCTTTTTTTTCATATCTCTCTGCATAGCCCGAGCGGGTGGGAGCACTTCCTTGTGTCTGCAGCTAAAGGTGGCTCGTGCGTAGGAACAGAGACCGCACAGCACAGAAACGCCTCGTGTGGTGGTGTCGCACATAATATAAACACGGCTTTGGTGCAAAACTACTTTGTGCTAGGGCGTGTGGAAGTAGCTGGTGTAGATAAATGAGTGTCAGAGGCAGCTAAGTACGTGCCTATTAGGTGAGAACTCGTATGCTCAGGGGAGCGTTGCAGTGCTGCACTGCACATGTTGGCAGCTGCAAAAATCAGAGATGTTCATCCAAAAACAGGAATTGGAGGAAATGATGTTTTTTACTTGAGCGTGCTTAGAGGAAAGGAAACACTTACCATGCAAACTTTTCACTCTGTGTCTTTTATTCGGCATGTTCTGTGCGTGGTGCTGGTCTTATTAACCTCTGCCTCCTGCACTTGCCTATCGAGTGCTGTAAAATGGCTCCTCGATGTCCTTGGTCTGCAGGGAGTTTCCAGAAATGGCATCTGTGCTGACATTGAAATAATCTGCCGTCCGAGGCAAGTATGCAAGTTATTGACAAGGCTGCCTGGCAGCAGCTCTGCGAGTCGCTCCGTTCTTGTTTACTTAAATCCTTTTCCTTCCTCTCTTTATTTGAGAACACACTATACCATGCGGCGATGCTATCTGGTAGTGGTTTCACACACACAAGTGCTGGCTGGGGCCAGGGGCACGGAGAAGTCAGGGTGCTCAGCGCAGACGGCAGAAGCTGCAGGCTCTCACCACCTCCAAAACCCCAGGCCTCTGATCTGCCTTTCCTGGCACTGCTCCCACCGCAGGGTCACGGTGAGAGCGTACTCGACCCGCCGCACAGCAGGAGCCGGTTCCTCCTGCCTCCAGGTAGCTGCCGTCACCGCCCTCTCAATCGGTGTGCTGGTAATTAGAAACTGCTCGAGGTCCAGCTGCTTCCACCTGGTACAAGAGGGACAGAAGGGTCCCAGGACAGGTCTGGTGGCCCTGGGAGCTGGATGTGGCTCGCCCTGAGGTGCCCGTCTCCTGCAGCCAGCCTGCAGAGTGGGGAAGAGCAGGAAAAAACACATGGGCGCCAGGGGCATTTCTGCCCCCCTTAGGGTGATGCAGCCCCTGGGAAGGATGGCTCTGCCTGTTAGTAATGCCCTGTGCTTTTCAGGGAAGCAGCTACAAATAGGAATTCCTACAAAGGCATTGGCATGAGACAAGGGCGCGTGGCATGCAGCCTTTCTCTGATAGCACTTGGAGTCTGCTGTGGAAGAGAAATGTGGAGTGTCTTGTTTAACCCCCCCAAACCTCACCCACAGCCTGCCGTACCTGGCCTCTCAAAACACCGCTGGCTGCTCCTGTGTCAGCCTCTACCAAAATGGGACAGAGAGCAACTGCTGCCCAGATCCCATAAAGCCACCCCCCAGCTGTAAAAAACCCTGGCTCAGACACAACATATTGAGATAAACGTGGAGCTCTGGCTTTGAGTCTTTGATCTCCAGTCAGTTTACGAAGAGAGAAAGAGAAAAAGGTTAACAACAAACAGCTGATGTGGAAGTTGCTGCTCTGAAATAGAAGTGGAAGATCTCCCTGCAGCAGCCTACCTGCGGGAGCTGGGTCTGTGACCAGCAGGCAGCCATCTCCAAGCTGCAGGGGCTGGCCACAGGACAGGTATTTCCAGACAGAAGAGTGGATTAAAGGAGTTTTCCGCCTAATGTGGGCATGAGCTTTTCAGGGATGCTGCAGAAGAGGATACAAAATAAGCTCACGGTTACAGTGGATGTTTCTGCTGCATGGTGAAGATTTTTCTGCATGTTTTGAGTTCATAACCTGACGGTTACATCCTGAGAAGTTACATGGGATACTGAAAAGTGTACAGGCGTAACACACATTTGCCCCCCTCTGCTCTCACACCCTTTCCATGTGGGCTGGTCTTTGCATAGCTTGGCTGTCTTCTTCAGCATGAAACCTCATGCAAGGTGTTCTCCACCCCTCTGCCACTGCCTCCTCTCCATCACTCATATCTGGCAAAAACGTGGTCCTCAGGACTCAGTGGCCCCCCAAAACCCAGGAGCAGCAGGAAGGACCCTTAGGGCACATGCCAGGGGCTGAGGACATTGCAGGGGACAGGGGACAAAGATGCTCTGTGCTGGATCTGGTGCACACCAAAAATCCTGCTAGGGAGCAGCAGAGCTGGGCTCTGCAGAGCTGGGATCAGGCCTTTCCATCCCCGTCTCTGCTCGTCACCGAGATAGGCAGCACCGGGTGAAACAAAGAGGGAGCAAGAGCAGCTGCTGGAGGCTTTTCCAGAGAATAAATATTTCTATTATTTCCCGGGCTGACTGGAAGCATTCATGGGCTGCGGAGGGATGGGTCCTCCCTCGGCTGCTTCACTTATCTCAGCCGCTCTAGGTGGTGGCTGTAGCAAACGGCACGCTTGCTAGATAACAGAGGCTTTAGAGGGCTTCTGTCTCGTAGAGAAAGGGAGATGCTGACTCAGCTGCTGGAAAAAATCAAGCAAAACACGCAAAAGGCACAAAAGTTTGTTCGCAGCCCACTCTCACCCAACGAGGAGAAAATAAGGGAGGGTTTCTGCAAATAGGAAGACATTGAATTAACGGCGCATCCGCTGCCGAGGCGAGGGGGGAGGCCGGGCACGCCAACAATGGAGCAAAACAAAACAACACAAAGGCAGGAAATGCACAAGTTCAGGTTCACACAGCGCGGCCGGGGCAGGTACGGGAAGCCCGAGCCAGGCCCGCGCCCAGCCCCTCACAGAGCTGCTGCTCGCCAGCATGGGCCTGGGCTCTGGAATAAGCACTGGGAGCAGACCAGGCAGTGAGGATGGCACCACACTCAGCGTGCCCACGTGAAGATGCTTCTTAGAGCATGCTGGAAAAACGGGGTGTTTGTTTTTTTTTCAAAGCTAAGAAGTATTGGAAACCAAAGTAGTGGCTGTCCAACATGGCTTGCTGAAGGCTTGTCAGGGCACTAGCAAGTGTTACGAGCCAGCTGCCTCAGCCTTGATGAGATAACCAGACCTCTGTAAAATGTGAAATCCATATTACCCTGCATTGTCAGTGCTGATATTTTCATAAGCATTTGGGCATGTAATATTAAGCACCATAGCATGAGTACACCAGCAGCTATTTTTCACTTGCTGCTAATTGTGAGGTATTTTTTGCTATAACGTACATAGCAAACAATATCTCCAGAAGCCCTTTAATGTACATTAACCAGGGGGCATTCACAGGCTCATTCCCACTGCAGAAATCAGGGTTAGATGCTGAGCAAGACAATGAAACAACAACTGTGGGCATGAAGGACAAAACCATATAGAACTTGGCTTGGTTAGCACACGTATTTAGACTCAAAGATGAAATGATTCTTGCAGACTTCCAAGATAAATGGACCTGGGAGCCCAGCTCAGCCACACGACCTGGGGCTGAGCTGTGAATGACTGCAGGGTAGGGCAGCATGGACAGAGGGAAGCAGCACCCCTGGTCTCCCCGGGTCACTGAGCACACTTTTCTGGTCCTTTACCATGGTGGGGCACAGGGGCATGAGGTTTGTGAAGGCTCCCCAGTGGGCAGAGGGGAAAGGAGGGGGTGTTTGAGGGATGTCTTGCAAAGCAGAGCAGCATCACCCTGGCTGCCGCAGAGGGGGGCTGCAGTTCTAGGAGGCTGAGCCAGGAAAGGTTGGTTTCCACCCGTCCTTGTGGCAAGGCCATTCCTGGTGTTTTGGCTAGAGCATACCACCCAGCTCTGCTGCTGCCAGAGCAGCTGCACTCATTAGCATGTAAAGGACAAGGAAGCTGCAGCTCCCGGCCTGCTTTAGGTGCAGACCAGGAGATGATAACGCCACACAGAAGATGCACAAATCCCCATGCGACCCAGACCCTGGCAGAGCAGCAGAAGGCTGCAATAATTTTTGACGTGGTGGCACTATGTGCCGAAGACACCTTGGCAGGAGGGACTTGCCTGGCTCCCGCTTGGCTGCTGAGATGCTCACTCAGCAGCAGGGGAGGTGATGTGAAGGAGCAGCCTGCAAACTGCTGGGCAGCCGGGGTGTCTTATCTAGCGGCTGTAAATCTCTCTGCGAATTTATAGCCCTATATAAAAGTTGAAAAAGAAGGAAGAGGCCACTGCTCTGTAAGGAAAGGAAGTGGTGGGGAAAGGAGGAGAAGCAGGCTTAATTTGTGCAGTAGCCTGGAAAGAGTCCATAGGGAGTTTAAAAAGCAATTGTATTTTGGATCCTGAAATTAAGCAGTGAGCCACTGGCTGTTTGGCTGAGGGTGAAGTGGTCAAATGTCACGACACATGAGGGAAAACAGCAGCTCTCCATCCCCTGTGGGAGCCCCGGAGCAAGGGGTTTAGCTGGGGAGGGAGGGTTACCGCACCGGAGGAATACAAAAAATGAAACAAAACAAAAAGAAAGAAAGAAATCAACAAAACAAAACAGGACAGGAAAGCATGGACGGAAATTTCAGCAAAAGGCCTGAGACTGTGGCAGCAGTAACACTGCTCTAGTGTGGCTGGAGAAAGGAAGAGGATGGACAGGGGCGGGAGCGAGGGGGAAGGAGGGCTGGGGAGTATAAACCACTGTCAGCTTAATTTCATTTCCCAGGAAAATAAAAAAACTATTTGTAGGCACATGGATGAGAACAAGGAGATGAGATTCAGCCAAGACAGGTTTGTCAAGAACATATTGCATCAAATCAAATTAATTCCTTTGTGTGGTAAAGTAATAGGCTTCGTGGATATACTTGAGATTAGCAAGGCTTCTGACACAGTCTTCCATAACATCCTCCTAAGTAAACTGGGGAAACAAACTCTAGCTCCAACTCCTGCAATGCAACTGAAAATCAAATTGGAAACTGTAGGAAAGGATTTAGTTTATGGTTAAAAACAGATCCTGTGAGGCCTCCCAGGACCTGGTGCAAGCAGCCCTTGGTGGGCAATAGAGACCATGCCTTCACGGACAGCCTTCAAATACATTGAATGGCAACATTCATGCTGAAGAAAACCTTGACTTGACAAGACAAAGTAGAGAAATGCTCAAAGAGCTCAGTGAGAAGCAACACAATGCAAAAGGACCAAAGAGCATGGCCAGTGCTGGGCCCAAAGGGAGCAACCTGGAAGGTCCAATCCACAGGGAAAGACTGGGCAAACCATGGCCCAGTCTACAGACAAAAAGACCAAGAGGGAATATGATCAATGATTCCCAGCGTAGAAAATGCTGCTGTGAAGAAAAAAAATGGAAGATTTGGTTCATGGAGCATGGGAGTAACAGCAATAGGCAAAAATTGCAGCATGGAGAATAAGTCAAATTAGAAGTGAAGCACGGCATGGTTTGTGGGATCCCCGTCTCTCAAGGTCTTTAAGAACAAGCTAAACCAATGAAACCAGAGGAGCCCAAAGGGGCCCTCTTTTAGGGCGACGGATTTTTTAGACATCCAAAGGCTGCTGCCAGGCCAATGTTTTCTCTTTCAACAGAGGAGGAGGGAAAGGAGAAGGAAGACGATATTGGTGTTGTGGGCAGCAGGGCCTGCGGAAGGTACCCATCTGAAAGATTTTTCCCTGTGTCACTAATTATTCAAATTTTTTAATGTAATGTGTCACAGCTGTCTGGCCCCCACCAGCCCAGTGTGTATCCGAGGCATACAGCCAAAGTCTGTGGGTATAATTTGGAGCTAGGAAAAAGCAGGCCTTCTGTTTTTACCCAAATATGCTGTGCTTTGCAAGGATAACAAACCATACAGCTTTATCTGAGTGCATTTTTACTCAGTATTCACGAATGGCTACAGGACAATCACTGAGAAGGGATAAATCCCAACAGTGGGAAACCAGAAGAAAACAAACTATTTAAAATTTGTGTAAATGCATATATCAGTGTGTGCACTTCTGCACAGAGTGGCAAAAATGCACTGATGTAGTAACACAATGAAGTGCTTGAGCATCAGCCCTTCAGTAATCACTCAGAATAAACAAACTAATAATTTAATAGGACAATCTAGGTTATTTTGTTTAGGGCCTGGATGCTGTAAGACCAAAATCCAGAGCTGGGATGAGTTCTACTGCTAGCTTTGATATGGCCAAGATTTTCTCTGGGATTCCAACTCAATCCACCATCAAACACAGCTCTCACCAATAATGCCTATAACGCCTGTTGTTATTAGCTATTTCTCCCCTGACTGATCAGCTGTTCTGTGAAATGCCTAAGCCTTTGCTTGGCCTTTAAAAATCACATGCAAACACGTAAAGGCTCCAATGGTTTTTGCGCACCCCCAGGCTCCACAGCCTGCCCCCTGGTCAGCATGCTCTGTTGTCTTCACGTTGTGCCTTGCTGACATTTATGAATGCCACTGCTCAGTTAAGGAAGATTTTATTGGGCTAGGAAAGCAAGATATGGTGATGTTCATTACTGGCGTAACTCCTCCTTTCATTCGTCACGGCCATATTTAATTTTCTAGCACAGGTATGAACTGAGATTTAAAGCCATCCTCATGAAATGAATTAGCCCCTTTCCTCATCGTATTTGGAGCTCCCTATTGTGAATGCACTCCAAGTGTAATAGAGAGGCAATTCATGAGAATGAAATTTCATCTGTGCCCTCTCTCCGGTGATTTTATTATGCCAGGGTGCCTCTTCCCATTCGTTTAGAGGGCAGGCTGTGTTCATTATTGTAAGTTTAACAACAGGTTGTTCAGCAGACACCAGCACACAGTGGGACGTGGGGACGGGGCTCGAAAGCACAGTGTCCAACAGTTGAGGCCTGAGGGTGAGGGATGTGGCCGCAGATAGCACCTCAACACCAAGGAAATCCATGGTCCAAGACTCAAATCCCACGAAGCCCCAGCTCAGTCATGGGGGAGATGCCGGCTCCAGCACACGTCCCAGCACTCCCAGCCCGCTGAGCAGCACTGCTGAAACATGAGGAAGGGAAGGAGCAACAATTTTCACCCAAACAAGAGTCTGCTACAGCTGAATCTGTTCAGATTTAAAGCCATCCCTGTGCGATGAATTAGCCCCTTTTCTCATCTTGTCTGAAGTTCCCCACGGTGAATATAATCACAGCAATGTGTGGAGAAAGCTGTTGACTTCTGGGAATGAGCATTCAGCTTTGAAGGAGCTCAGGAAAGCAGAATGGTGGAAGCAAAGGTTTTTGCAAAGCATGCAATACAATGACAATACACCGAGGCCCTGCTCGGGGACTCCGGTGTCTGCAAGCAGCTGAAGCTTCACAGCCCTCTGTAGAAAAGTTTCCACCTTTGGATTGTGTCAGAAAACTCCAATTCTGAAAATTTCCCTGCTGAAGTGGAGGCAAATCTTTTTTTCCATGGTGCCGGTCCCTGAGCTTGTCAGTTTGCAAGCAGTTCCCTAGTTGAACCAAGAGAGAACTACTCCAGAAACATAAAAATAAAAAAGGCAGTGGCACCAATTGACCCCAAGCCTTTCTTTTTGGTTGCTTAGAGAAAACGTCTTGCAGATGCTCCATCCTGCAGACAGAAGAGCAGGTCCTGGTGGTTCCCATCATGATGGTGCTCTTGCAGGAGGACCTGTGGATGTAGCAAGAGACCCCTTAAGCAGTTTGCATGCAGATTTCAAGCAAGGCAAAGAGGATATTTTGCTGTTTTAATTCCAGCTGAGCTGAAAATAAAAATTAGCACAGGTTTTACCTTTGGAAAGTAGTTGCTTTACCTGTGGAAAGTGGTTGCTTTTGATTTTCCAGAAAGCCGGGATGTCGCTAATTAAAACAGCACATATCATCCTAACATCGTATCCTCACTACTGAACTTCTAACCTGACATAAATACATTGCATACTGTAACCTGTTTCTCCTGATTATTAACCTTGAACATGGCAACCTATAAATCATCAGTGAAACAGCTGGTGCTCAGCATTGCCCCAAAGGTGTATGATTACGATCATTTTATATATATCTTGGTATGCAGACATGAAAAATTCATTGAAGAGCTTGGTATTGTAGGACTTATTGTAATGAATTTTCTTAAAAACATAGATCATGCTTAAAATAGGTGTCTGCTCATTATAATGTATCCATTTATATCTCCAGAATTACTTGTGCATAGCTTGGCTGAGTCAAATGTGATTCCTAAACAAATTTAGACCGGTCAGTTTGCCTGGACTTCAGGGTGAGATTTTCATCTTTAGCTCTGTGCCTTTCATTTCTATGGGGGCCAGGACTCAGACTTGCCAGAATATCAAATGGATGAAGGGTTTTTCTCGGCTGGAGATTCCAGCGCGCCACTTGGTGTTGCATTCATTGCTGCTTGGGTTTCAGTAGCTGCCTTCAGCATATTACCTGTGGGGGGGATAGCTGCAGAGTCACACGAGGTTCGGTGCCTGAAAAAAAAAGAATGGTGCAACTGGAAACCAGAAATAAAAGCAAAGGGAATAAACAGACCATAAAATGGGACACAAAATCAGAACTTAAAGGTGAACTTGTAAAAACCACTGGAGTAAAATCCACAGGACAGGACCCCTTGGAACGTGGGAGTCCAGAGGGACTGGCTCACCTGGTGGCATTTTAGTCTTCAGGACAGCGTCCTCACCTGTCCCATCCTCCCAACAGCCTGCGCCAGCTGGAAACGTGCTCTGTGCTTTAAAGCTGACCAGCACCGATCTAGCGAGCACCAGCAAGCCCTTGACACGTTCCCATACTAGGTGCATTTTTCAGGGATGCTCTTACTGCCTGAGTCCAAGGGTGAGCGGTGCTTGGCAGGTGATGGGAATCATGAGGGAAAAGCTCTGTACTTTGCTACTGATTCATACCAGCAATTTATCATCTTGCAAATGAAACCATTATTTTCTGATAGGTTATGAGAGGCTTTTGTCACCTCTGGCTCCCTTCCCACCTTCCTCTGTCAGAACACTTAAAGTATGCCTTGGATGGGATGGGTGAGAGGTTCCTTGTGCCAGCATGCACATTTTCCTTGGGATCACAGAGTCAAAAAGGGAAGCTCTTCCTGCCATTGCTCCAGTCTCCAACGCATCACTGCAACAGACAGAGTGCACCAATGCAAGCAGGACTCCATCAAGCATTTACTGCATGAGCCACGTGCCCTTCTGTCTTCACCCCATGCCAGAAGGGTACCGTGGCCACCTCGAACGAGGAAGGCAAATTGCAGGATTCCCATAAAACTCTCCTCATTGCTCCCTGAATTCCCAGTTCTGTTTTTCCCCCTGATTTTTGTCAGCTGCAAGCAGCAGACACAAAGACGTTCGCATGCAACCCTACTGTGCATTGGTCATCAGTGAGATCAGCGCAGATTTAATTTGCTTTTCCCTGCCCACAGCATATTCTACCTTGCCTATCAGAAAGAGCGAAGACAAACATTAAAAAATGTTCCACAATAGCTTCCAGATTATTTCTGTAGCGCAAACAGCAAAGGCT
Source organism: Oxyura jamaicensis (assembly GCF_011077185.1). Lineage (NCBI taxonomy): Eukaryota > Metazoa > Chordata > Aves > Anseriformes > Anatidae > Oxyura > Oxyura jamaicensis. The sequence continues at coordinate 120,646,572 of NC_048894.1, read as the reverse complement.
CAGCAAGAAAACCTGATATCGCTGCACGCAAATGTAGCTTGGGTCACCACAGGCACAAGAGATCTGAAAAGCAGCCTCTCCGTGAGGAATAAATGAAGCACATGGCGGAGAAGCTTAATTTGTTCCGATTTAGTTAAGATCCTCTTGGCACGCCAACTTGAACCTGCTCTAGGAAGACTTTATTAAACAGCGTGCAAGAAAGCCACTCGTCTTTTAGCCTGCGTGCAACGAAATCTAGTGATGAAAACAGTTTCCCAAACCCTAGCCAAAGCCAGGTAAGAAAACATCCTCCTAAGAAATAGTTGCAGTCAAATGCCACACGCATTCAAATGCTGTCACTGCATAGCATGATCCCTACTAGCCACAGCAGAGAAGCCGATCCAAATTCATTAGAGGCTGTTATGTGGAAAGGATGCCAAGAGGAGCTGACAAACATGAGGTATTTAGCAGCATGTGCTGAAAACAGGCTGAAAGATCTTTTGGTGCTTGCCTCTTGCGGCTTCTCGAAAATTGCTTTTTTTTTTTTTCCTTTGGATTAAATATAAATATACTGTAGGTAAGAAATGATGGCAGCTCTTCATGTGGCAAGGGAAACTAATAGGGCAATGAAAAAGCTTGCTCAAGTGAAACGTGGAGTGGTTTAACGCCAGCAGATGCCTTTTTCTTTCCCCGGATGCTCCTTTTTAGTGCAGTTGTACAGCGCCAATGACAGAAGGTGCTCCTTGGTAGCAACTGGTACTTGGAAAGCTGGAGGTAAGGCCTTTTATTAAAATAATAATAATAATAATAAAAGCTATGGATTTTTGCTAAAAGAGCATTGGAGGTTGGAAACAGCTAACCAGCTAACCAATATTTGCAGTCAGCCAGTTTGGCTCTTGCACCAAAGCTCCAGCCCTCTACAGCCCAAATTTCAGCCCTGCACACCGGCGGGGCAGTGTGTAGCACAGCACAGAAGTTGTCTCGATGCAGGGAGCTTTAACCACATGGGTCCTGCCCCTCGAATCCAGCATCTGAGCACGTGGCTTCGGTGTTGGCCAGGGGCTGAGCAGGGACTGGGGCGCAATGAAAGCACCGGCCTCGGGGAACCCGGCAGAACTGGGAAGTGAGTCAGTGAATTGGGAGTCCTGCTCTGCTGCTCCACTCATGAGCTCACCCTCCGAAATCATGAATATGTGATTTTAGAAGTCACCCAGCACCTGCAGCCCATGGAAATTAGGAACGAAGGAGAGGCACGCTCGCCCAGGCTTCGGTGAGATCTCCAGCCTAATAAAGCGGGCACAAAAGAGCAAGCGTTGCTTGCAAAACAAAGCACATACCCTACCGGTCACTAGAGTGCTACAAGCTGGAATCAGTGTGATGATTGTGACAGCTGAGAACAAATTCAGCTATGTTTGACAACTTCCAGAAAATATTGGCAGAGGACAGGGAGTCTGCACTGCCCAGCAGCACCTTTGTGAATTGATTAGCCATATAGCAGATGGCAAGCCTGCTGCAGACGGAGACAGCAGAAGATGGCCAGTCTGGTCGAGGAGAACTTGAAGAAGGCTGGGAAGAAAAAGCACGTCCTCACAGTGACAGCCCCCAGTGATATCTCAGAAATGTCAGATGCACGGCAGATGAGGAACAGGACGAATTTTTAATATTTTCTCCGGTTCCCGCTATTTATTATGAGCACCTGCCTAGCTCGTAAAGCAAAATTATATAAGTCCGGTTTAAACCTTTCACCTCTTTCCTTTACAAAAATCATTAAAGAAAGATAAAAAAAAAAAAAAAAACACTTCTTCTTTTAAAATATTCTTCTAAACAGTACTTCTATAAGCCATCCCGGAAACAGCTGACAACATTTGAGAGAACTCACACGCTTTCTCTGAAAGCAGGCATGCCTTAAAAGTTTGATTTTAGGAAAACACATTCTGGACAAAGAGCAAAGGCTTCGCTTCCCCCCTTCTGCTACATATTTTTGGGAGGGGTTTGGCACATGTTTGGGGAAAATTCATATTTTTAATGGTTTTAGGAAATGCCTTAGGCTATTCAGAGTCTGCACAGCTGCTCATCAGTAGCCAGCCATGGCTGAAGGAGCAGAAACTATGGATCGTAGAAATATGCCATCTTTGTCTGGTGCAGAACAATGCCTCCGCAGTGACATACAATGGCCGTCTCTTATTTTCTACTAGCCCTTAGAAAAAAAAAAAAAAAAAGAGAGAGAGAGAGAGAGAGAAGGGAAGGGAAGGCTCGTGGAGTTTCCTTGCAGGGCCTCAGAGCAGAGGGAGCGCCATTAGCTCTGCAGGCACAGATATGCAAATCCTGCCTCAGGCCCAACAATAGCAGGAGCCCTGTGGGAGGAGGCTGATAGCGGAGCCGAGCTGCTGCTGCCCCAGCTCCCACTCGTGCACAGCCCACAGGTGCCCGCTCACCTCCACCCAAAAGGTGGAAGCATGGTCCAAGAAGGGAAGGGCTGCAAGAGCCCCGATAGCGGAGCCGGTCGCGCTTCGCCCACGGAGCAAGCCATTGCCAAGGTGTGAACGCCTTTTTTTGCCCACCCTTCGGTTTATGGACAAAAATGCCCAACAGGTCGATGAATCCAAAGCTTGAAGGCTGTGCTTAGTTACCTGGGGGAATAGGCTCACTTCGAAAAAGTTGGAACAAAAGGAGAAAATAGCTTCTGCAGGGAGATACCCCAATACGTTCTTGCATCTGCATGCTCTGAGCAAACTTCCTAAACGGGTGGGTTTGGTTTTTGCTTTCAAAGCAGGCTGCAATTACCAGGATTTTAATAAAGTATCTGACTTGCAGATCTCACCAGTATCTACATTTTTAAGCAAAGGCTGTGCTAGAAATGACAGACTGTAAACTATCAGCGTTAAGTGCGGGAACACAAACGGCTCAAACAATGTAGATTGGATGGTTTTACCAGTGTTGACAGCGATCTATAAAAGCTGTAAAACCTAAACTATTCAGCAGTAGGGACTTATCCCCCTTTAGAAAAAATATTTTTAAAATATAGATCACGTTATCCTAAACATCTGCAGTTTTGCACCAAATCTGTTACCTAAGGTTGCACGCAGACTGAGTCGGGACATTCACCTTACGTTCAGAAGATTTTTGATCACTTCCAAAAACTCTCATCAAGCTTTGATCACAGCAATCTCCAATCCTTAACATTTCACTTCCCTCGCTTGTTTTCATCAGAATTGCTGACTTAAGGTTAGAACATATGCCCCAAACATCACCTGCCTATTTAATTAACCAAGTTGAGGTCGCTCAAAGGCAACGCTTCCAGCCAGAGGAATACAACAGCTTATTTACACAGCATGCACAGCAAAGCCTCCAGCCAGTGCTCTCTCCCATTGAACGGAGCCAGAAAGCATTGATGGGGCTCTCAGGCCCCAGGGAAGAGCATGGGGCAGGAGGACCGGGAGCCCTCAGTGCCCCCTGCCATCCCCAGCCTGACAATGAGGATTCTGAGGTAGCTGAAGCCCATGGTGCAGGTCAGCAGCTGCTCTGTGCATCCCAGCAGTTTTGCATGCAACATGAAACTCAACAGGAGGCTTGGTACTAGAAATACAATCGATTACCTCCCCCCATCCCCCTAAATCTTAAGTTTCTCTTCAATGGAAAATGCTTATTTTGCTGAATGGCAAAGGTCCTCAACAGGAGAAAACCACGCACTATGCCAACCTGCGGTACACTTGTACGTGGCGCGCTACTTGACATTGATATGAAACGAGAAACCACAGCTGACAGAAGCTACTTAAGACTAGTTTAGGGATTTGTCTGCCAGTTCTTCAGTGACATCTCTCAACCATCTCTCCTCAACAGTTCAGATTTAGGAAACAAGTCTGTAAGACTTCTTTTGCAAGGTCCTAAAAATCTGCCCTTTAGCTGAGCGGGTTTGTTGTCATTTTGTTGCTTCTCTTCTCAGGACCGCATGCACTGTATTAGCATGCAGACCATTGCTATGACACAGATGTGTTCTCCTCCAAAGCAACAAGAAAGCCCCTTGTACTCCTTAGGACCCCAATAACAGCTCTGTGACCAGTAGGGAGGGGTCCAGTAAAAAATGGTTGCTGGCACAAAAAGGCTTCAAAGCGAGGTGGGCAAAAAGGGTGCTCCAGCTGGGAATCAAGTTCAGAGTAGTACCTGTTCGATCGCCTCACGCACCTAACTTTTACTCATTTAGACACTTTAAAACTTTAAGGATCTTTGCAATAATTAACAAGTTAGAAACTCTATGTCATATCAAAGAAAACCCTTCATATTTTCATGTAATACATTTCTTGGACATTAGATGGCAATCCCCCCACTTCATTTTTCATACCAGGGGCCCGTATCCCTTCTAAAAATCAAATGCCACCTTCTTCTCAACAGGTGAGAAGTCCGTTTGACCCGTAGGAAGCGAGGCTATTGGGAAAGCACACAGAGTACAGAGACTCCCCCATTACCGCGGCATTCGCTCCGCTGCAACACTTCTTCAGTTTCAGTTTTCCTTTGACTAGTAAATGCAGATGAGTAATACTCGAACTGAGGAATGCTCGTAACAGGGGCAAGATTTACTTATTTGTCCCTGGGACACCCTGTGCCATGACTTGGAAGTTTCCATGCCAAGAACCTACAGGCAGAAATAGGCAGTTACCCAAATTCCCCCCTCATTTCGACATAGGAAGGGGGTTAGGAAAATAAAAAGGGTTAGCATGGCATTCAACAATATGATTTCTATTCTTGCCAATTAAAAAGGGGCCTCCCAAGGGATATCATTAGTCTGTTTAAATCTTTGCTCGGAATTATAAAACTGAATTTAAGAAGGGGGCTATTTTATATCAGTTGGTGAAATACAACAGGAAGCACCTAGCAACTGTTACAGGGGAAATTCTCTAAGTAGATGAAAAAATAAGACACCAGCCGATCAAAAACTTAAATAACAGCCAAAATGAATTCAACGCTCCCGATCAAGTTAATGTACCTTGGCTTTCAGCCTCTCACTTGTTGTCGTGGTCTGTGTGTGAGGCTTTCAAAAGAGGCAGGAATAACACACCTCGTCAACTGTTCAGTGATGTACGTGGGGGGAGAAGCTCCTTCCTGACCTTCATTAACTGCGTATGATATATTTAAGTGGCAGTACAAGACATTCTGACATCTATTCATTTCAGCAGTGCGTGTCTGTGATTCACTCACACAAAACTCACTTCCTGAGCTTTCATTTCTCATCTACTTTCATTGTTCGTGAAATGCTCCTTTCAGGGCGAGTTCACCCCTTTTCATACGTCCTCCTCGTGACTGAGTTCTGGCCTTGCAGTACTCCTCCATTTGAGCTCTTGGGCAAATTCACAGCGGACGCAAGGGCGAGGTTTGCAGCTCTCCAGCTTTCCAAAAGCACAGGTAAAATTAATCATAAGACAGGGGTCCACCCACAGCTGGCTACTCAAATAGCTAATTTTTCATGTACTCCACTGAAAATCTAACCTTTTCTCCTCACCATTGAGACGGTTGTGTATGTGTGTGTCAAGGTGACAACACTGTGAAATAAGAAGTTCTCAAACGGTACATTATCTCAAATATCAAAGGTCGCAAAAGGGTACAAATCGGTAGCTCTCCAGAAGAGACACTGGTTTTCATGAAAAGTGGGTCAGTTTTAGTTTCATGTAGGTTGTTTGACACAGTGGTTTCTGGCATCACAAGCTCTGGTCTACAGGATACCACAGAGCCTTTGTATCCCTTGCTGTCACTACAGCATTGTGTTTTTCTACCCATTAACCAAGGATAAATGACCTAGATATTGTGCCTATTAAAGCCTCATTTTTCTTTTGCCCTTTTGTTCTTTAGTGTACCATATTATCACATGCTGAACACATTTTAAAGTATTCTCAGTCTCTCATGCCCCTTTGAAGGAGTAAAGTAGGGTTTTTAGTGTGCCTCTCTGTAGAGTTACTTAGAGTGGAAAATATGAAGGTAATTCAAGGTTTCTCTTCCTGCCTAGTCCCGCGAAGACAATCAGTTCGGCATTTACAGCCACTAATCTATTAAAGAATAGAGCAGAAAATGCTTTAGAAAGCCACAATGCCAACACAAGAAGCAAACACCAGTTGTGATGTCCCTAAACACTGCATTCTATAATTACATCTCTGCATATCATGGGTCACTTTTATTAAAAGCATCATTACTACAGTTGGCAGCAATTTACATCTTATCTTACATGATAGCAGTTTCCAAAGAAAAAAAAATAAAAAGACATCACAACAAAGAAAAACAATACATTTACAAAGTCATGTCTGTAAACTTCAAGGCTAGTTTAGAGTTGAGGTAATGCTGTTTAGCTTTGTGGCTAAAGTAACAAAGTCCTTTAATTTAAAAAAGGTACCTGATTTTTTTCTTTTTGTTTATACCAGTGCATTACAAGATCACGAGACGATTAAACTGTAGCTTTATCCTGTAAGAACCTTCTCCGCGGGTAAATTTCCAAAAGGTACTCTTCACATTCAACAGCTGCCTTATTATTGCTGCGTCTCAAGACAGAGACATTCACACTATCATGAAGATTGTCAGAGAGAGAGTGTGTGTGTGGGTGTGTGCGCGCATATGAGTGGGTGAACTCCCATACAGTCAAAATGAAGCGCAAGTACGATATGTATGGTAAATTTCATCTTGACCTTCACAGCAAAAAAAAAAATAAAAATAAAAAAATTAAATATATAACTTCATCCTTCCTTTAAGCAGCACTTCCTTCTATTAGTGCCACTCAGTTACAAATTGCTGCTTTTCATAATACCAATGGTACCAAAAGAAAAAAAAAAGCAGAGCATTATGTCAATTTCCTTAAAAAGACATGATCACCTCTCAAATTTCATCTCTCCTAGGGATAATAAATAATGCACTGCACAATACTTAATGACCAAGATACCTTTTGACACATCTGTATAACATGACTTGAACTTTTTTTTTGCTACACTATGTTACAGAACAGCTTATAAAAACTAAGTATGGACATTTACTGTGAGTGTAAACAGTAGGACTACCACTTGTCAAAAGTTTAAAACACTTTAACTGTAACTGGTACTGGTTATTCATCATTTTCATTGTTTTCTATTTCTTCCCCCCCATCAAGTGAGTCTAATTCTTCACCCTGTGCTATTTCATCTTCTAAAACGGAGGAATCTGCAGTTTTATCAAGGCTCTCCTCTGCATCACTGCCTTCTAGGTTTTCTTCATCTTTAAAGGCAGTTCCTTCAGTTTTGTCAGTAGCCTTCTCTTCGTTGGAGCCCACTGCATTCTGAAGTCCTGCTAGTGCTGGGAAACCAGGCAGAGTCAATCCTCCCAGTCCTGGAGGTAGAAACATAGATGGATAGAACAGGCCAGGAGCCATGGTAGACAGCAGGAAGGGATTGAAGGCCAGAGGGTTTGCGGGCAATCCAGTGTTGGTGGTGGTGGTAGTGGTGGCAGTGGCGGTAGTCGCCGCAGTAGCAGCACTGACAGATCCATTTGCAGAGTCAGTAGCAGAAACAGTGTCTGTGCTTTTCTCAGAGTCTTTGTTCTCCTCTTCATTCTCATTTTTCTTCTCTTCAGCTTTTGAAGCGCCATCCTCAGTCTCTCCTTGACCGGAAGCAGTAGTGGCATTTCCAGTAGTAGCCGTTATCGGGTTATTCAACAATCCGCTTAGTCCAAACATATTGGGCAACCCTGCCATCCCTGGCAGCATCAGAGGCAACATGGCAGCCGGATTTTTAGCATCCCCCCCAGCAGCCGCAGCTGTTGCTAGCCCTGGCGGGAAGCCCATGAGGCCTGCGAGCTGGAGAGACTGCAGGTTCTGTAGATTCTGGAGGCTGGTGAGGTCCATTCCAGCAAACAGACTGTTCATTAGTAGTGGGTTGATTCCCGAAGTTGATGCTACAGCAGCAGCTGCTGCAGCTGCTTTGGCAATTTCACTTTTTGGCCTTCTTCCTCTTCTGCTTGCTCCTTCCTCCCTCACAACAGGTCCAGTGAGAAGACGGTCAAACATGGACTCTGGAACAAAACCCTGAAAAGGGGATGCAGAAAAACTGAGTTTTATTCTCAGATTTCATACATTTCAGCAGTTAATTGGAGACAATGGAAGAAGTAGAAGGGATTTTATCATATTTGGGTATTCCAAAAGCAATTTGTTTTTCAACCCTGGCAAAGCAGGGGCTGATTAGCTACTTCTAAACTGAATGACACTAGGACATGTAAGAGAAGCTGAAGAAAGCAAAGTCACACCTTTTGCTTATTTAAACACAGAAGAACAAAACATGCTGAAACTCTGTAACTTCATTAAAAAGATTGATCTACTGCAGTTACGAGTCCATAGCTTTGTACTTTCCAATGCACTCCAGTATGCCGAGTGGTATTTTATTAAAATAAGTATTTGGAGAATTGTACCCTCTATTTTCAGAGGACAGTTTTCAAGTAAAAGGCAGAAAAGCTAATCCTTGGGTGCTGCTAGCTACCAAGGTGAAGAATTCATTGCTGCTTGCTTTATATTTTTGTATATATAAAATACAAAAAAGCAAGAAAACAAATGCTGATGCTTGCTTTACTGTACCTGATTTTTCCAGTGTACTGCAATCCAACTCCAGAGCAACCTTCTATCATCATTTTCCCCTAGCTGGGTAACTCCCCTCCTAACGCTACCATTTTCTCAGCTCAGAACTTGCTATGAGATAAAGACTTAATCATTATCAGTACTTGCATGGAAAAATGTACACAGCCTTCAACTTTTCCGTGCTGTAATCTACAGCGAAGCATGGAATTAAAGTTTCACTTACAGACTGTTTAACAATGTCAGTCCAATCTGGAGCAACAGCAAATTCAGGATTTTCTTCCAACCATCTTGGCAAGTCCTTCATTGGAGGGGCCATAGCTCCACCCATCTAATGCAAAAGATAAGGTAATGCTTAAAAACACAAACATTTTCCACCTATGCACTTTCACCTAGGAAGGATGACAACGAAGACTTTCAATTCAGATTGCGGAAAACTAGATGGAAACTAGCTAAAGATACTTGAATTGAGAAGACGATGCTAAAAAAATACAGTAAAATGTGGCAGTTTAGGCAGTGCTAGTAATGAAATTCATATCTGATATGAGGAAATAAAGTATACAGTTTCAAAAAGTAGGAGTTACTTTCTCAACTTAAATGATATGAACATATCAGAAGAGCAAAGGGAGGATAAAAGGGAATGGTAGATTCCAGTAAGAATAAATGCCTTTGCCAAACTGTTAAACTTTTTTAAGAAGAAATCCTGGAATAGAAAGCCTGCTTTCAACACGCAAAGACAGTATTAAACAACTCTGCTGAACTAACTTAATTTTTACCTTCTTCCCATTTCGCTTATTTACAACAGGTACCCTTTCTTCTCCTGTCAAGGTGTTTATATCCAGTTTATTAGGGTTTCGACATCTGTGTCGTTTTTGTTTCGGCTTCTGAAATGGGGAAAACAGCACATCTGCACTCTTCTGGAAATAAGAGAAATGTATTGCTTTTTAGTTTCTTGTTTTCTTGACAGAAATCATCCATTAAGAAACCTTCTTCTAACAAAAATTTTAAGAAGCACCCACCTATTCTACCCTCAGAAAAATCTTATTAGCAGATGAAGAAATTCTGCGCAACTTGACACAAATACTGTTTTAATGTATCGTTAAATACAAATATTAAAAAAGAAGAAAACCAGCCCTGATATTCTGGTGCCTCTTGGGTGTTTAGATATTACAGTAAGTGTGGCTTAAAAAGAAAACCTTCACTGAAATCCAGCCAGCTACAAAATCCAATGACTGTGTCCTGTATGAAGAAATTTGTTTCGGTATCTGTAAAACTAACTTAATACAAGCACACTTTTAGAATCACATACTTACTGGTACATAACTAGGCATATCTACAGTGTAAGTGGGATGCAGTTTAAGCCATTCAACTAAATCCTTGTTTTTGGGAGCATCCTCTCCCACCAGCCTGGTCCCATCCTCTAGATTGATTACAGGGATGCGAGTGTCTGGGTCTAGCTGACCAGGAGATGGAATGTTCCTTGCTGGTAGGGACTCCATATCTTCTTCAAAAGCTTTGGTCACTTCTGCATCCTCCTGAAAACATTAACACCAGTATTAAGTCTCACTTTAAGGCAACAGATAACTGGGAGAAATAATTTCAGGGACTAAAGTTGAAGGCTCAAGGAGATTATGCATAGGCAAGAGTTAATTGGGTTTAAATGTTTATGCTATGTGAAGCACTACTGCTACATTAGGGAATTTTGTAAATTTATCATCCTTGTACATTAAAGACCATAGTTAGACAGAGCAGTTCTCATGCATTCCCAGTTAATGGCCCCCCAAACCTTCCTCCCCTACAGGGTAAAAAAAGATAAACTTAACCTTCAAAATGTATGCTATAATATGCTTAATTTTTTGTAATAAAGATTAAAAAAATTAAAATTGCCTTTGTCTTCTTGAAGGCAGAAGCTACTAAAAACTCAGCCACAATTTGCTACAGCAAAAACTTGATGTGAACAACATTTTATCAGGTTCAAGAAGAAATAATAGCTCTAAACACAAAGCAAAAACTGGTTGGGTAAGAATTGTACATTACTATTAGCGAGAGTATAACACCACTTTAAACTCACATTCAGAAAGTACTAGACACAGAAGAACAAATAGGAGACAAAAAGGTTGCTGTCTTACTACAGTCAATGATGTCCGTTTGTTGCTCATAAATAACAGATCAAGCCCTTCTACATTTTTCCTCCTTCCTCTCCTCCTCTTCATGGGCGGTTCTCCATCTATTAAAGAGCCATTTAGTAGATGCCTTGTGGGTGTGCGTGAAAGACCTGCTTGCAGCAGCTCCATTTGAGTTTTAAAGGCATCAGACACGGGTGTGGAGACATTAGGCAAGATAAACTTTGAAGTAACAGATGAAAAATTTGAGGTAGAACTTGTTGCCTCTCGTGAGGCCTTTGATAAATCTACAACCTTTTCTTGTCCATTTTCTGAGACCACCTGAGACTCACGTAACTGGGCAACCATTTCCATAAGATTTCTCCTCTTAGCAGCTCTCTCAGCCTCAATTTCAATCTTTCTTCGTCTCCTCCTCCTCTGACGTGGAACCGATAAATTCAGTGCATCTTCCTAATGAAATGTAAGTATTTCCAAACATTAACAAAGCTCTGTTTAGTATACTGGTTTTAAAATAAAAGTCCAAACATATAACTCAGAAAACAAAGCCTTCTTTGTATTCTAAGTAATACTGTTTATTTTTCCTATTTTAGATTAAATAGGATAAGAAATAAATAATAAATAGAAATGCTATTTTTTCCTATTACGCAAAAGCAGCACGTAAGTGCACACAAGATAAAACATTTTCTGTAAGAATGAGAAGGATGCAGCCTTGCCTTTGATAACTGTGGAGAAGCAGTGATATCTTCACTGCCACTGATGCTGGCTTGGCCAACCATGGAGAGCTCTGCAAAGCTCCTTTTTTGTAGAGGGCTGTCCACAGCTGTTGGAGTATACCCAGGTATGAGCCCCTGGAAATCAAACATCTGGCGCCTATTTACTGGCCACTTCCCTTTCAGCACTGCTTCACAGATGTTGTCTAATCGGTTGATCATTACTCGGTCCTGCATAAAGGAAAAGTACATAATGAACCCTTAGTGCAAAAGTGGCCTGTTAAGTGAGTGTACCTACACAGTCCAGCTTGCAAAGCTTAAGAAGTACACTCAGAACCAACAATTCTTGCAGGTCAGGATAAACCGATCGCCTTCTCAAAAGCTAATATACAGAGAATTTTGCAGAATTAAACATCACTAGAATTTAAAAGAAGCATTTATATTAAGGTGAGAGAGGAAGACAGAGCAACTTTTCTCGACAGTGTACCAACTGACAGATTTAACAGAAAACTCGCTGTTATTTTACACTGTTAAACTTCAGTTGTTAGCAAAATCAACACTTCGCGAGGGAAAATCAAAACATCTGTAAGCGGTATCTTAAAGCTGCAGTTGTTGAGATCCAAGAGGCTGGATCTGCAATTCTGTCCTAGGAAGTGGATCCTCATTAGCGTCACCATTAATAAAGTTCAACATTATGAAATGGGCACCAACCTAGGGACATCTAATGAATGTCAATTTTCATTCCACGCCCATTATCACTTCAAATTTCACTGAAGCGTGTACACTAAAAATCTCTAATTATGTTTATTAGTCTACTTATGCTGAATCTATACAGATTAGGGATTTTTTGTTTTATTTTTACACCACGCCTGAAATAAGATGTTAGTTCACGTTTCCAAAACACATACTGAAAGCAGTGAAGATGAGTATCATTTTTAATTCTCTGTTTCAGTATTCAAGTAGATTCTATGCTAACCTGCCTGAAGTAGTAGAAACTTCAGAACTATGAGAAATACTGCTGCTTAGGGAATATGAGCATCAGTTAGCTTCCTGAACAGCAAAACAGTGCAAAAGACACTAGCAAATCTCAGCAGCTGCAACAGACTGCTTGCTTTCTCCAGGAATAAGCCTATTAAGAGCAAGGTCCCCCCCCGCCATACCCCCCCCTCCCAAACCAGATGGCCCTGTTATGGTGATTAGTAAGCTTAAGACTATTACTACTTTATTTCTCTCTCTACCCTTTCTGCAAAGTAGAGTACTAAATTATGTATGCATGCATTTATTAAGAGGTTAAAGTTTCATATTTTTTCAAAAATTTGTATTAGATAAATTTCTGCATCGTTACCAAAATAAGATATAGCTTTACCCTACGTAAAACTGCTGCTTATATTTGCAGGGCACCTTAATACAATTACATCTGTCAACATTACATAATGGCTTAGATCATGTAGGTCACCAGTACCCTTCTCTACAGTCTCCCCACCCCAAAATGAAAAGGTGATCTTACAAAATCTCTACTCTCAACACTGCAGACTGCTCTGCAGATGAAATCCATAATTCAAAATCATAAATTTGCTTCTGTCAATGGAGGTGTGAGAGGTATGATCCTGCGGTCATACCGCTTTGAAACCTCTGTGGAACTCACGTCTGTCAGCAGTTTGTTTTACTAAATTATACCGTCTACAGTAAAGCAATTCCATTCATTTCCTCTGCTAATTTGCACAGAATTGAAGAATAAAATGCTGTTTCACAAATCATTCACAGAAAATAGTCCCACGTCCACTAGAAGTGCAGAATTGTACAAAGCTCTCTGTTACTTTGCAGAACACATTTCCCATATTTCAACTGTATTGAAAAAGATGCATCCCATTCTACCCCCAACCAACCTTAGGCCAGAAAGAAAAGGCAAATGTTCTCTCATGAAGAAGCTGAACCACAGAAGGATCCCCATCTTCCATGTAGAATCCATCGCGTGTTTCATCCCTTGCAGTACTCATAGAGGCATTGCTTTCTTCATCAAAATTCTTACCCTGAGAAACTGCTCCTGCTGAATAACAATCATGACCAGGCATTAACTACTAAACTTCCCAACCACCCCATGTCAACCTAACTAAATAGGTTAAGACAACCATGCTTGACACTACATTTCTAGCTCGGGCTTTTGTTCAGTCATTATTATGACAGAGCCTTAGCCTTCTGCACTTGGCACAGAGACCGTGCTTATTGGATCAATAAGCTATCTTGGAAATCATCCCTTGTGGGAGAAAACCCCACTGAAGCTGGATAGCTTTTTTGAAAGCTTATCAGGCCACCCGATACATAGAAAGGAAGAAGAACTGCTAACATGTACCCCATCCCAAGCTCCAAAATGACTCCTCGTATGCTACTTATCAGCTCACCCAAGTTAGAACAGCTGTGGGGCTCACACTAAGCACACAGAATTGATCTGACCAATGAGTTACCTTCAGGTTGGGAGGATTCTTCCGATTTGTCATCATCATCCAGTTTCTCTTCTTCATCTTCTTCTGAGCCTTTTTCCGAAATAGATTTTGGGTCTACATCTGTACTTGTTTCTATGTCTTTCAATTCACATTTAACAGAGCCAGGCTCAGCCTCAGCATCACAGTCTTGTTTAGTGTCCTTATCTGCAACTTCTGTCTCTTCTTTGATATCAGTCTTTTCTTTGGCTGCTGGATTTTCAGACCCTTCAACTTTAGACTCTGTTTGTTCTGTAGTCTTTTCTTCTTGTACTGGTGTGGATGGGACAACAGGTGGTGTTTGACTGCAGCCAGCACCCAGAGGGTTTAGAGAAGAGACAGTATTTGCATTACCCGTCCCTCTGTTCTGAGCAAAGTTTTTGTGGGCCTCAAGAAAAGAGAGCTCAGGATCATTAAGAATATGATAATCTGTCCTACTGACTCCATGTTTAGCAGCACCAATCAGTAAGTCTTTGTCATGTTTACCACACTCCCACCACTCCGGCAGGTCCAAGCTTGGTTGGCAAAGTTTTAGCCTCTCTCCCAACTGTGGGTGATGAAGAACCTGTTCACGGATTTTTCGTAACAGTTCTATGCGATATAAAGTTCTGGAAGCACGTTCTTCTGTGATCGGCTCAATCAGAGTAGAAAGATCAGGCGGTTCTACAAATGACAACAATTTGTATTGTTTAACATCAATCACATGTATGCCCATTTCTAAAATATTGCATCTAGGAATCAAGTTTCAACAACCCTACTGTCCCCTTAACAGTCATGTTGATTTCTACAGTCAGTAAAGCTTACCATCGTCTGGTTTGACTGGCATCCGGCACACTCGTCTACACATATTCACAAAGCCATTAAAATACTTTTCCAAACTTTCATCGGACTTCTTATCAAGCCTGGCAAATGCTCTGAACTGATTCCAGTCAAATTGATGTTTTATAGGATCAAAAATAATTCCAAAAGTAGACACCACACGATAAAAATCAGCTTCTTCTCTTCTCGTCCATCTAGTCAAAGAAGAAACAAGAAAAGTGAGGTCACTGGGTAAAGGACAGCCCAAACAGTTTGCATGCCCCCAAGCCCCTCTAGTTTATTCTTTCAAAATAGAAGTACTAGTAACACGTAAGCTTAAAGGAGATTTAAAAAAAAAAAAAATCACTGAAAAACTCACTTTTGTCGTTTTTCAGTTATTATAGCTTCCCTTTCTGCTTCTAGTGCCCTCACTTCTTCCCGAGGCCGACGTCTCCTGCGGTCAGTCTTCATTAGTGCCTCTTGCCTCATTTGTTGCCTTTTATAGCTGCGCTGATAGGCAGTAATGAGGCGACGCAGACGGGTAGTCAGGGTTGAAGTGTTGGGCCAGTAGAGTTGGCCTAACTCTGCATTGCTTTCACTGTGCTTGTCTAGAGAATAGAGAAGTATTTGTGCACTGCAAAACCACCACTAAACATTTCAAAGTTTCTATGGCTAAGACTGGATTCCTGTTTAATCAGATAAGAACATATGCCTCGTTAATACTGGTGCAGAACAAATTAGAAACAGGATAACTACATCGGTAGGAAATAAAAAATAGAATAAAACCATCCAACTCCAAGAACTCCGAAATGCTTTTGAAGCATTTAGAGATAACTATCAAGTGTTATTATTCAATGTTATGAATGCAAACATATTATGAATATTTTAAGTATTTAAATTAATGCAGGAGAGCTTTAAATATGTTATTAAGAAATATCACTCCACCTCTGTGAAAACACCTATGCCTATGATTTCCCACTTTATTATTTTCACTTAGACTTGGCAATTTTCCTCCATACTGAGGAACATATCTACAATAACTTCAAGATTATCTCGGCAAAAACATCAACAGCAGCATTATGAAATATCCGGTCTTTATCATCACAATTTCTCCTATGTAATTAGAAACCCAGAAAACCATAATGCGGGATTATTCAAACATAGTAAATAACTGTTTTTGAAAGATGTGAAGCATGAAGAGATTTGGCGCTAAAAAGTTTACTGTGATGTTTCCCCAAAACACAACCTATTCCCTCATGTGGTATTATAAGCAGTCCACCTTTTCCTAAATGGTCTATTTGTGCCTTATTAAAATTTCTTCGATATAATCTTACTTGGGTGGATTTCTATGGACTCTTCTTTGTCTTCTGGAGGTGAGTTTGCAAATTCCTTTAAGAGAAGACAGAAGTTATTTTAGTTTAGAGCTTTGACCATATGTTATCTTTTGAGGAGAAAAATATGTTATCTTTCAAACACAGCAGAAAAGCATCTTTGTAAGGTATGTTTATCCGGTAGTTTCCAAACTTAAGAATTACACATTAAGATAAACATGGAGTATCAGTTATGACTATATATACTAGTAATTACATAAATTTGGAGTTCTTACATCAATTTCATCCTTGAAAGGAGTTCTGGTTGGCTTATATTCTGGGTCTTCATCCTCTCTGTCAAATTCACCTCTATAAAATATTTAAAATAGATATTTTAATTGTATTGTTTTAGAGAGGAGGCTATTTTTCTGGGAAAAAAAAAATAAAGGCAAAAAAGCTACAAAAGCCATCAGTATGGTGTACCAAGTTACACATTTATATTTCATGCTCAACTGTGTAAACAATTTTATGTACTTTTTGCATTATATGATCCCTTCAGATCCTCAGGCGAGATGTAAGCAGAATATGACATATGAACTCATGCCAACATATACAATGCTGATAAAGTTTATTAATTTTTTCATGTCGTCCTTACCCATCACCGCCATCTGCTAACATGTCTGTCCCTCTCTGTTCAGCTGCTATGGCCTTTGCATCAGGCATGCCAACCCGTTCCAGAAAGCACAGTGCAGGATCAGCTCTCATGGAATTGTACTTCTCATAACCTGCATGTAGAGTGGGAAACAATTTTTTTAAAGCTATGACCAACTGTAAATACAACGGCTTAGGTAGAGAAGTATAACATTCTGGATTCATTTGTTTATTTTTAAATAAAACTAAGGAGCTGTCACTGTGATTTTAAAGGATCTGTTTATTAAAAGAAGAAAGATACTAGGGAAAAAAAAATTCATTTGTGTAATGAAATTTTTCATATTGGCAAATTTCATCAGTACAGAAACATTTTGACATCAATAACACTAGCAAATAGTATAAATTGAAAGTATAAACTTTCTTCCATGTCATCTTTTTATAACGCAAAGTGAAAATCTTTCACAAGAAAAACTTGTTTAAGGTTCCTATATGACTTTAGCAGTGGTTCTCCACATTCAGCAACTCCCTACTGCAAACATGCAGATGTGAATGGAAACACACACCCCCTCCCACACACACACACACACATATAGCTGCAGCACTGCTGGAACCCTCAATGCAGGCTGCAAAAATGCTGTATACATAGGTTATACGTAAGGCCAACGAACCTGTCTTA
Organism: Oxyura jamaicensis; assembly: GCF_011077185.1. NCBI lineage: Eukaryota > Metazoa > Chordata > Aves > Anseriformes > Anatidae > Oxyura > Oxyura jamaicensis. The sequence continues at coordinate 120,629,279 of NC_048894.1, read as the reverse complement.
TTAGGTTTAGGATGATGCATGTCAGTAAGATGACACTGTTCCCTCTATGGTTTTCAAACTGCTGTTTGCTTTTTTACTGCCCAAGTTGACTAGATGGAAAATGGCAGATCCCAACAGTGCACTGCAGGAAAATGATTTTTAGACTAGACTTGCCTCAGCTGAGCCCACAAAACAGAGCTGCTGTACATAGGCAGAACAGCACAATTCAATTAGGATTTGTACTACAACACACTGCTCCTAACTGCTGTAGAGCCTCAAGCCAAACTGTAATCATGAAAGGTTTTATAAGCCATCATTCTCCCCTTTAGTCAGGCTGGGCTGCTGAGAATACCTCTGCGACCTCCAGAGAATTGGGATTATAATCAGGAATCGCTCACTGTATATATCATGCCAGCTCTGCATCCCCAGCCTTTCAAAGTTAACAAGGCTGCATCCCACTCAAGGGAGCCGGGAGTTCTCAACACTGACATTTGTGAAATATTGCTTGGAACAAAGCCCAGGAGGCACTTGTACAGATTAATAGCAGAGGTTAAGCCCACCGTCCACTTTGACACTGGTTGGCAGAGTTAGCAAGTGAAGCAGTGCTGGAAGCAAAGTTTATGGAGATCTATCTTACTATTTGGCTATTATTTAAACAAATATGGTTTTGTTTTATTTACAGCCAAGAAAGTAATGTTTTCTTCTCAAATGTTCTGCAAACATTTAAAAACAGCATCTGATATTTACAGCTCATATTAGGTTTTTAATGCAGGCAAGGAAAAAAAAAGGAGATACAAGCCAACAGTTCTTTGGAACAATACTTGTTAATATTATGACTGAACAGTCCTACACACAGAAAGCTTTACAACTGAGTTTTGTTCAGAGTGAGACATCACTTACCGTGTTTGAATACTCCAATTAAAAGGGATTTATCCGCCTCCTTATCCCACCAGTCTGCAGGAACTTCAGCATGGAATGGCTCAGGTATCCACACATCTACTTCACTGCAAAGACAGCATTATACATTCTCAAAGGTGTTACTGGACAAAGATGTTAAAAAAGTAGTTTGTGCCGTTTTGTAAATACGCATTTTGATGCAGGGAAAAAAAAAAAAAACAGACACTGAAACATGTAGAAAAACATTAGGATAGTTAAAACAACAACAATAAAACAACATTAGGCTATTTTGGGAGTAGAATGCCAATGGTTTTCCCAATGCGACTCATTTAAGGTCTTATTATTATTATTTTTTTAATTTTTAAAATTGAGAAAGAATAACCCTTCAGCATTAGCAAAACTGAAAAATCTGCTTTTGTCATTTCCCACACTATTCCCTCCCCGAGGAAAATTACCCCCTTTGCTTGATAAAACAATAAGGCTGCTTGAGAACAGACATTTAACAGGAAGTAGAACAACCTTTTAATGCTACAATTATTATAGTACATGTGCTTTAATATAAGCCAGAAGCAGAAAGCAAAAAAATCAACCTGCATTTGCACTAACCTTGAGTCAGCACCCTCTAAGATCTTGTCTGCTTGGTCCCCTATAACTTCTTGTCGTAGATAGTACAGCATGCGGACACGCAGCAGGACCCTGGAGAGGAAGGCAGAGGGGGGAAAAAAGTTCTTAACTTCAGGACTGTTTGCCAACAGTGGCTTTTGGCAGCTGCTGCTGTTCATCCATCATCCTGCCAAGGCTGATTAGCCATGCTGTATGGTAGGCTTGAAGCGTGACAGATGGTGGCACATAATCACCTCTGTGTGGTGCTTTCTGCTGGCTTCCAACAGGCCTGCCTGGCAACCGCTTACACTGCACAGAGAGGGACCGAGCGCAGCCCAGCCCCGGCGCATTTCATTTAGTTCTACCTAGTGCAGCTTGTGAAGTTTAGACACGTACTCTACCACTGCCTCTGAAGTATTGAAGCAAGTTTGTAAACAACTGAGCAGATGGCTTTCAGTAACTGTTCTGCTTCATTATCTCATAAAATTTCCTCAGCTGCTGCCTTAATACCATTTTTGGAAGCACATCAGAAGTTGTAGGAATAAACGAGATATAAAATCTGGTTTTACTACCTTACAATAAACCCTCAATATGGAATGTCAGGTTTTTCAGATTATACAACTTTTTGCTTCCGAGAATGGGAGGAAAAAAATAATCCCCCATTTCCCTTAGGAGATATTAACTATTTTTACTCTTTATGGTTCAAACTGCTATTTAATTTTACTTGTGCACAACCTAAGAGCTATAAGGAAGTGAAAAACCTTCCTTGCCCATCTTTGTGTTTTCCCCATCTCTGCTACACCACGTTTCTGAAACCGCTGTCAGGTGTTGTGGGCACAGCTTAAGCTGGCACGAGAGAGAATGGCAGACTCTGGATTCTCAAGGAGACGAGAAAAGAGGTCATCGCTGCAGAAGAAAAAATACCTACCTGGAAATCATCATGTTCTCCCATGTTTACCCAATTCAGGGCACCCCCTGCTGCCTAGTTCATGAAGTAGAATCAGTACCAGCTAAGATGGAGATTATTCAGCCTGCCCTCTCCCTGCATCCAAATCCATCACAGCAACTGTTGAACTGCTGCTGTTCCTGGAACAGCAAGGGTGACCGGGGAGGCAGTAACCTGATCGCCCAGTTGCATGAAAAATTTAGACCACCAGTTTTGAGAGCTCCTCGTTAGAGATCTGATGCAATAGGAGCAATACCCAGTTTTGCACGTGTTATTCAGGCAGTCCTTGGAAGAGCAGGGATTTGGATCAAGGTCATGTCTGCAATTCAAAACATGTCAGACATGCTTCTTTTTGTATGGGTGATAACTGGGACCAGTAAGGTGTCCCTGCTCCCTGTGTGGCTATGTAAATAAGCTGCTGAGGGTCTCTATCATCTTCGTATTAAGCAATAACAGCTGTTACAGCAAGCCAAAGAAGAGGAGGAGAGAAAAACAAAAAACAAACCCCAAAAGCAGGTCTTTGCACCTTTCAGGAGTCCTCTGTGTTAGAGCAGCATAAATGTTACATGTGAGAAAAGGACACCAGCTCTTACGCAGCCAACTGATACTACTATCTTTTGAAGGAAATTACTTATACTACTAATTGGCTTCTACCTCTCCTTGATTTTACCTGGGCTAAGCGTATTGTTTCTACAACTCACTTAGTCCTGGTGGATCAGGGAAGTGAAGGAAAAAGATAGCACCCTGAAAACACTCTTGCACGGAGATTTATCGGTCTTCCTGATGCTGGTAATTTTTCTACTGTATTATTACAAAAGCAGTATTTTAAAAACGAGTTTAAGTCTGATCTGCAAACTGATATAACAAGCAATGAGGACACATTACCTGGGATAGTAAAATAATGTTACAGAAATAAAATTAATTACTTTAACAGCAAGTGAAATGTAATAACAGATCCGACTAACAGTTTAGAAAAAAAATCAAAAGGGAACTTATTTGGATGTAGACTCATTAGTATAATTCCATAAGTATCTGTTTTTGTCAGCTGAGAATTAAGCATGTGGAAATGAGCTAATAAACCCCTTAAATGACTTTCCTCCTTCACATCACACCCCCTATTGACAGGCCACAGGTACTTTTCAAATCAATAATTCTTTCCAATAAACAGTATTAATAAGACACAATGCATATTAAAAACACGAAGTAATGATGGCTTTGCAATAACAATGCATTGTATTTGCATGGTACGTATCCAATGAAGAGCCTAAATTAAAAACAAAAAGATTTGGGGCAAGGGTTAGGTTTGTCTATAATGGAGAATATAGTAAGCAAAACTGAGATGGAAAAGCAGAACACGGTTGAAAGAAGCTGATAAAAATAACCAAGATATTACAAAACAAAAGCAAAAACAAAAAGTAAGAGATGCTCTTAAGAGACATTTGTTCAACAATTAAGCAACCAATCAAATCAAAACAGAATGATCTTTATTCCCATAAGCTTTACTAACATGTTTAGAATTGCAAAAATCAAATCAGAGCAATGATTCAAAAGAACAAAGAGAAGAGATATACCCATGGATAGGTGAATTACTTCATGAAACTCAGGAATCTAAGAACTGGATATTTAACACCTAGGGAAGACAACTCTAAGGACGTTAACCTGGTAGACCCTGCAAGAATTTGGGATAAACAAATAGAATATCTTGAGTTGGAAGGGATCCACAAGGATCATGGAGTCCAAGTTCACACAGTTCCCCCTAAAAATCAGATCACATGTCTGAGAGCATTGTCCAAATGCTTCTTGAACTCTAGCAGGCTTGGTGCTGTGACCACTTCCAAGAGGAGCCTGTCCCAGTGCCTAACTACCCTCTGGGTGCAGAACCTTTCCCTAACCCCCAGCCTGACCCTCCCCTGTCCCAGCTCCATGCCGTTCCCTCGGGTCCTGTCACTGCCCCCAGAGAGCAGAGCTCAGCGCCTGCCCCTCCGCTCCCCTCGTCAGGAAGCTGCAGGCCGCCATGAGGCCTCCCCTCAGCCGGCTCTGCTCTGGGCTGAACAAACCAAGGGGCCTCAGATGCTCTTCATCTGTCTTGCCCTCTAGACCCTGTTCACCATGTTTGTAGCTCTTCTTTAGACGTTCTCTAACACTTTTATGTCCTGATTATATTGTGGCACCCAAAACTGCACACAGTACCTGAGGTTAGGCCACACCAGTGCATAGTAAATTGGGATAGCCATTTGTGAAGAGAAATAGACTTAAATCATTCTCATTTGTTAAGTAGAAAACAGCTCTTCATGAGTTTTAAGCACAGATAAGTCATAAAGAACTTACAGAAGTATCCAGACATCTGTTAAGTTGATTAACCCCAAAGTAAAAGTAATAATGATTTTTACATCCTATTAAATAGCCCCATGGCTCTATTAAAAATACACCCAAAGAAGTTGTAATGCTTTTTACTATATGCTTTGAGAAGTTTAAGTGAAATATTTATTAATACTTACTTATTACAATGATGTTTGAGATGTTTCCTATAGCTGTCTTCTTGAAATAACACATCTGGATTACAGGTTGTGAGCCAATCAGCATCTTGAAGCATTGGTTGTGAACTCTGGGCTTTTACTTTCTTGCCTTTCCTCCCTCTGGGCACCGGTGCAGAGAGACCTACACAAATGTCCAATATTTTTTATACAGTCTCAATAGAAAAGCTCTCACCCCAAACTTTGTTACAAACACATTTACAGCTAAGGATTGCTGTTATATTAATTCCGTTGTGGGCAACGCAATAACTGAAAACTGAACAGCAACGTAGTTTAGCTAGAAAATTGTAAATAACAAAATCAACCAAACTTTCATGCAAATTTAGGTGTGAAGATTTCAAAAATGCAGAGAGCTAGCCAGAAAATGGTGTTATATAAATATTTCTTGAAAAAACTCTCATGCATCTGAATGGCCATAAGGAAACGAGCTTTATGATTTATGGCCATTTGAAAGAGATTAACTCCAGTAGTAGATATCTTTAAAATTAGGCTAGAATATTTGTTCAAAACTGGTTTAAGACAAAGAGCACTGCATCCGACAAGGTGTCTGAGGGAGAGTTCCCCTTTAAGTACTGACTCAGTCAAAGCCCACCTTACTCATAAAATCTGACAAGATCCTACAACATGTCAGAACAGCTATAGTTTGAACTAAATACACAGCATAACTGAAGCAATTCTTTCCTATTTACTAGCATCATTATTTGATTGTGGTAGACATACCGGAATGATTAACCAAAGCTCGAGTTTGCCCATCTGCAGTTGGAGTGATCAGATCCCAGATGAAACTTTTGATATTTTCATCCCCTTTGTAATGATTAAGACAATATACAAGGATAGTCCGGCAGATGGTTTCCACATCTTGTTCTGTTAGTTGACGTTTATAGCGCCCATGTGAGAGGATGTCAGTCCACCGACCCCAGCTACAAGAAAAATATGTTCAATACAACAGCCAGGGCACTGGTATTTTAATTTGTGACTTTCAATTTAATTCCTGGTGCCAAGCAAGTTGGGACCTCCTGTATTAGCACTAATGCATTTTGCCTTTGCAGGTTACATCAGGGAATCCGAATTCCAGCACCAAAGAGTTAAGAATGTTTATTTTACAGAACAGGCAATAAGTTCACTGCTCGTAAAGCTGCAATTGAACTATACTCAAAATAATAAAGTACATATGTTTAACTCTAATAGTCCCAGTAAGCTCCGAACAGGAAATTCAACCAATTCCTACAATCATGGGATTTGGGGAATCAGTTTTATTTTGACCCTGAAATTCATTATTAGCAACTGTTGTACACAACTTCCTACAAATAAAGCCACTTTTTTCTGAAGCCCATTGTGCTAGCAGTCAAATACAGCTACTTCCTTGCAAAGAGATAAAATTCAGATTGAAAAATACAATGGGGAAAAACACAAAGCATCATCTATCTGAAGTCAAGTCATACCAAAATACCAGAATCTACACCAAAAAGCTCTGGATTGACTTGATTTCACAACCACATATTTCTTTGCAAATATACTTTGTTATTCTCCACAGCGCTTAGAAAAGTGAGATTAAACCTTGATAATTCAGGCATTCTTTACACTGTAAGAAACCAGAACAAAGCTACATATTTTACCAGTGAGTTCATATCCATCTGTAAGACACTCAGATACTTTAAGCTAAATAAGACATTTAAGCAACTTATAGATAGAGCAATTTAAAATCTCACTGGCAAATATATAGTGTACTGAGGTAAAGGTTACCCAGAGGGTGTGTGAACATAAAAAAAGAGAAGGAAGAGTTAATTTACTATGTATCATTTCCATATTTTCAGTTTTTAGTCACAACCAGAATATTTAATCTGTATATCCTTACCCATAAACCAACAAGTTCTTCTCTACCCTGAAACATTCACTTCTTGCATATCCCTGTGATTTGTCCTGAGGCCTACGGGGTTTTGTGCTAGGCTTTTCTTCAGAATCACTTTCCAGGTCTGAAAACTCCATCAGTTCATCCTCTTTCACTGCACTGTAGAGTCGAGTTTGCTTTCTTACTCTTGGTGTATCAATGACTAGGTTATTCTAAAATGAAAGTGGAAATGTAAAAATTTAGGAGGAGAAAAATCTTCAATTTAATGGAACTGGGTACTGTCATAAAGCTCTTACCCTTCCATTTAAAGCATCAATATCCAGCTCAGCCTTCTTTGCCCACTTCTGCCAAAAATTAGGGTCATCCAAAGAAATGTCTGTCCTGTTCCCAGATGCAACAAAACTAGCCTAGTAAATGTGAAAACACATGCATTGGTTTCTTAACTACATGCTACAAGGAACGTCTATTTTCACAGGTAAATGCAATATTTAGGACTGACAAAATGGCTTTTTCAAGAACCAAAAAACGTAAGCAGATAAACAATCATAAATAGAAATACAGATGTCCCAACAGTTGTGAGGAAGTCTCACAAAAATACGTTGAAAAATAAAATTGACACTGCATGTAATTTAATACTACTTCATCTATCCTAGTCACATTTTATTAATTTTCCTCTGAATATCAGTGCACACCTTTGCAAACGTTGAGCCTTTTCCTTCAGATTCAATAGTAATTGTGTGTGTCCGCCTTAAGAGAATCTGATCAATGTCCTCTTCACAAAACTTAGACCCTTCATCTTCCTCGTCCATCAGAGCACCATATGCCCCCTTCCGAAGAAGATCTTCTATTTCTTTCTTAGAAAGCTGTTGCACCTGTAACACGTAAGAGAGGTGGGCTTTTTTGACACCAGTCAATGTTTATATCTGACAGCATAATCAGATTGATTATCTTTTTATTTAGCATTTTAAAAAATTAACTTCTAAGATAATGGGGTATTGGTCAATTAAACATTCATGCTGAAGTCACCTTTGAAAGAAGAACGCAAACAACAACGTTCTTAGGGTGAAGTTATACGAGTGGTTTAAACGATTTAATAATTCATTGTCACTGAATCCCTTTATTTTAGCTCTGATGACTGCTAAACTCCTCCTGAGAGCACATTCGACTTACCAACCTGACAAAAAGCTAAAGCAAAGAAGTCCAAAGCAAAAAGATTAAAACAAAATTAAAAAAAAAGGGGGGGGGAGAGGGGAGGGAAGGGGGAATGACATGGGATGGGGGACAGGACTGTAAGAAGTCCAAAAAGCGCTAGGATCAACACCATGTAAAGGGTGGAATGATGAGAGTGAATTAGGATTAAGTGAATATGACTCCACCTGCCTACTTTGGGCAATTAATGATACATTAGATAGTCTGAGCCAGTTCATGTAGCCTTGCCCTTAATTAACCCCGCTTTAACATACATGCCATACTCTATCTGAAAACTATTGTTCTCCAGCTAAAGCATAAGAAAGGAAGGAGTTACCCATTCCTATCATTTGTTGATCATGCACCTTAATATATTAATTCTTACCCCATTTGTAGCGTTTTCTCTTCCACTCATAGATTGTAGCACAGCCTTATCGAGGCCAAGCTTCAAGCTAGCTTTGTCAAACATTTCCCTTTCATAAGAATTCCTTGTTATCAACCTATAAATTTTCACTGATTTGCTCTGTCCTATTCTGTGACATCGTGCTTGAGCCTGATGAAATAAGACAGATACTCAGTTACAGGTGACAAAAGATAAGAAAAAAAATACAGAAATCTTACTTTAAAAGTTATTGCTCTCAATATAAATAATAATCCTTATGTTTTTAAGAGATGGACAACAGATGCTTTGAAATTTTATTTGCCTACAAGACACAGCACATAGGCAAAAATAAAATAAGAGTTTTCAATTGAATCACCTCTTGTAATATTACCTGTAGGTCATTTTGAGGGTTCCAGTCTGAATCAAAAATGATGCAGGTATCAGCAGCAGTAAGATTAATGCCCAAACCTCCTGCCCTTGTACACAGCAGGAAAACAAACCTATCAGAATCAGGTCTCGAAAACCTGTCAATAGCTGCCTGACGCAAGTTGCCTCTTACTCGGCCATCAATTCGTTCATATGGGTACCTGAAATAAAGATGTATTATGAGGAGAATTTTACTGAAAACATTCTTAATTTCTGCCATCATTTATTTTAAGAATATGTTCTTTTTTTTTTATTTTTTTTTTTTATTTTTTTTTATTTTAAGGAAAATGTTACCATAGCTTCAAAATAGCTACAACAAACTGAGTGACTGTTCTTGTATCCACCAACTTCATCAGTGGAAGACATACTATCATACTATCTTGTCTCTCTGGTTTTGTGCCTTTCAGTAAAGAGCAGGCTTTCACTCTGAGGAATTAAATAAATATTCAAGATTAAATGAAAAAACTCCAGAGCAACTGAAACATTTCAGTTCATGAGCAGAAAACTAAGAGGACTCATGAACGTTCCTGTAATGTCACTTTATACTCACTGAAAAGAAAAACTTCAGTACTTGCACCTTACAGGTATGCTTCTCCCTTTAGTCAAGATTACTACAGAAAATACTGTAACGTGTTTGAATTTCATCCCATTACAATATGGATCGCTCACAGGTTAAATGCTGTGGCCGCTGAGGAAAGCACAGTTTATTTAGAATTGTATTATATTGTTGCTCTCACCGTCTTTGAATGAGGTAGTCTTCCAGTATGTCCAAGCAGCGCACCATCTGGGAAAAGATAAGCACCCTGTGGCCACCAGCCTTCAGTTTTGGCAGCAGCTTGTCAATCAGTACTAGCTTGCCAGCAGCCTGGATCATTGCCTGGAGCTGAAAATCTGGAGAGTCGGCATTGTGTGTTTCTTTAAACTCTTCCAAAATTTTCTCTTCAGCACCTGCAAAGATTGGACAGCAATACATGAACACTGCAAAGGGTTTTATTAATAAACAATGAGCTTGCCTTCAATACCCTATAGAGACCACAGGAATGTTTTAAGCATTATGTGAATAAACAGTTATAAAAAATATTAATCTTAAATTCAAAGCAAACATATACACAAATACAGCATAAATAAAAAGTATCTTTGAGCATTCGTTCTATTTCTTTTTTTTAAAGGAGTATAATCTTTTCTACGCAAATTCATACAACCATTTAATGCAAACAATTTAATGAGAAATTAAGAAAAATAAATAAACCATATTCCAACCAACTAAGTAGGTTTTCTGTCCTTTTCTAAATGCAACATGGATATCTTGTTTTCAAGATATCTTGTTTTCACAGGAAAATACAACAAATACAGATCACATTGATATCTGTGCCTTTAAAACCAAAACTAGGTTTAAACACAATCATGATCTAGACCTGCTCCTTCCATTATTACTAACTACAGAATCAAAATACAAACAATGACAATCACTGGAAAAAATAAGCAGTGTGAAATGATATTTTATCTTCTAGTTAGCTTTCTTTTCTCAATGAATGTGTTTTTTGCTCAGTTTAGTGAAGCTATCAAATGGATATATTATTTCCAGAACTAGTCAAAAGTTCTTTCTTGCCATTCCCTCTATGAACCAAAAGCATAGCAACAAATACTTCCTTCTACTGCTCATTACCCAATGACAACAGACCAAGTTAAAGTCTTATCCTTATTCTCCACCCTTTCTGATGCTTTTATCCCATTTTCAGGTCCCTTCTACAAATAATTACTATTCAAAGCACTATCAGATGGCTATTCTTGGCTAAGTAAAAGTCTTCATCCTAAGCTTATTTCATACCCACATAAACCTTCTGGGGGCTGTCTTTTTCAGTATCTCTGATTAAAAAAAAAAAAAAAAAAAAAAAAAAGAAAGTAGTTTATATCATCCAACATCAACATTGCTTTGGAGGAACACAAGGAAGGGTGGGAGGGCTGGAGCATGGGAGATAAAAAAGCTTATTGCCAGGCTTCCAACGAGCATCTAACCCCAGCTCTAACTAGATGGAAGTAAACAAACATGCAAACAAACCCTCACTGTGTGATCACTGGTTCAGTGCCTACTGTTACGTGGTGTCCCAACTAGATGCCACCCTATGCAGGCTGGCAGCTTCATATTACACAAAATACTTGCACTGCTAGCTTTCACGAAATTTAACAGGTTCAAGACATGACCACACTTAAATATAGTTTTACAAGGCTGAATTTTTCTTGAACAGGATGCCCTACTCCATTATTACTGATCCCAGCAGTTTGCCCCTAAGAAAAAGAAAGCCATGTGAAAATAGAATTAGACACTCCTTCAAGCTCTCTTCAATCATATTACTTCCTGTTTTGTTAACTAGGAGAGTCTGGGGTAGTAGGTAGTAAATCTCAGATTCTGTACTACGTTTATGCAATTTCAGAACATACTAGGCTGTCTAGGAGCTCACACACAGTAACTTCAACGATCTTTCTTCGTTACATGACTTATTTCTGAATCAGCTGTGATACACACATGTAAGCTTCACTGCTATCAAGTAATCCAGCACACAAACTCACTGTCTTCAGAAGCCAAGAGGCTAGGCCAGCTGTACGACAACAAACCTACAACCAGATCTAATGAATGAAGGATTTTCAGTATCAGCATTTGGTCTCAGCAAGACACACTTCAACAACAGCCTATGACCTCTGAAAAACTGCTAGTCCAGTAATCCTATCCTAGCTAAACCCTGAAAAGGTCTGTGCTGACCATATCACTTCTACTTCAATTGCAGCTAAGTGATGAACACTGAGTACCTGTTACCAAGATACTTCTGTAGTACCTAGATGCTGTAACAGTTTTATTCTACCTGGTTTGTATTAGTGGATGAAAGAAAGCAATCTGAATGTGTGCCTGGTCCATCAGGAAATCCCCTACTTCCACTCCTAATTATGAGAGACTTCAAGGGCTCAAGAGAGAACCAGGAACAGAAAAAGAAACCTTTCCAGTGTTTTCCACTGTGCTTTGTAGCATGTGCAAGCAGGGGCACTCCCTGCTGCTGCATCTTGGAGCCAGAGAAAGAAGTATGATGGATGAATACTTGAGCGTGGTTGCTAGGGAGAAAAAAAAGGAGTCCAGCCCTGAGGAAACCAATAGACAATGCTAGTCCAGCTTGGTTGGAGATCATGCAACATGCAGCTGCTCTCTCTAGAGGTCTACTCAAGGCCAGTTTCAGCGGAGAGCTGCTCTCCCCTCACTACCACAGAGCAGATCTGCCATTCAAGAAACAAATAAAAAACCACGTTCAACTCCTACCATGCTATTTATCATATATAACCTCCTATGGCTCTTAACTGAAGCTTATCTAGAATACTTGGTTGCAACTTTTATGCAAAAAAAAAAAAAAAAAAAAAAAAAGAAGTGTTCTACCTGGACTCTATATTCAAATACACGTGCCTTGACTGCTAGCTTACAAACCTGTAAATGTAGAAGAAAATGAGAAGGGTTCACAGACCCTGGTTAAGTCTCAAGAGCTTGCTACTCTAACAGACCTTTCTTAAGGTTGCACAGTGCTGTCCTGATGCTACTGCAAGACCTCTTGGCAGAACTAGAACAAACTTGCATCATCACTGCACATACAAAGATATTAATCACTGATCAACAAGGTAAAACCTCAGGCTCAGACAACTACAGGACATATGGAGTATTTTCTCTCCTAGAACTACAAAGAACTTGGTTGCATGGTTCCATCTTCCACGCTGATAACAGTCAGCATTCCTTTATTTTTCCTCTCCGATCAAATCTGAAGGCTTGACCCACCTGCTGTTCTGCTGCATGCCAAGCAAGCCCAAATGTTCAGAAGTCACTAAAATGTTAAAAATGAAAAAGCTCTCAAGAGACATCCCCATCTCTCTTTATTAGGGTTAAGGGAAAGTCATCCAAAAATACTTGAAATTTTCCATACAGCTACCTGGATTGCAGCAGTGTCTAACAGACATCAAATGACACAAGACTTGTGAGGAAAATAAATCATTCTAGAGTAGTGCTTGCTATTTGACAAAACTAGGTGGGAGCAAAACATGCACTTTACTCCTTGTAACAACTATGAAATAAGGAAAAGTAGTCACTAGGTTAAAACAAGCAGAAAACCAAGGTACATATAAAGCATCAAGTTCAGAAGCTCGTAACCTGAACATCCTGAACTACTTTCTGGTAAACCTACTTATGTAATGGATCAACTTCAAACAAAGAACCAACAGCAACAACAAGAAAGAACCACAAAGCTCCTTTCCTGTATGCTCATCTGAGCTTAGAAACTGAGCAGCCCACCAGCACAGTTGGGTTCAAGTACTTTGGAGTAACTCTGTATCACGTCTTTGCAATAATTACTTGAGCATGAAATATAACGAGATGTCATTTGGTGAATCATAACAAAAAATGTCAAGAAAGAAAACGTACACACTGCAATATCAAGGTCAAACAGTAGAATACGGAAATCACTGAATCTGAAAATCTGAAATACAGCTCTGGAACAAAACAATCTTTCACCACACATTCTGTGAGTCTGTGAAGCTTATAGGCAGCATTAAACAGCAATAGCATAAGTCATATACAGTAACAAAGAGGAGTTGGGAAACAAGGAACTAGTAGCACAGAACCACATATGGAGGCTTGCATTAAATCCTCAATGGGAAGATCTGGTTTCACCTACATGTACAGGTTAGCAAACTTCAGACTGATGAAGTTAGCTGGTTCATCATCTATTATTTGCCATAGATAATCCTGATCTAAATTAAACAATATCACAAGGAAACAGGATTTGTCATTAAAATCTTATATGACATTCATAGAAATCTTTTTTTGGACCAGTGAAATTAGGAAAATGAACTGACTACACGTGTCCGAAAAAGCATGTCTCAATCACTTCTTACCCCACAACTTTTATTCAGAAACACTTAGTTACTATCTCATAATACTCTGTGGCAAGAAAATAAGTAGCAGCTAACTAACTGTGAAGAAAAAAAAAAAAAACAAACAACTCTTTTACACCAGCATCCAACAACCCGCATGATAACTGAAATCATCTTTGTCAGAAATAACAGAAAGAAAACTTGGTAACACAAACTTGATAATATTTACAGCGACTCTGTCAGAACTAGCAAGCCTTGAAAAAGAAGTGCAGATGTTTTCAAAAGGAACACTGTCCTGACTAGCAGATATCAAAACACAAGAGTACCTTAAAGGTTATGCCACTATTCCACTTAAAAAAAAATATAAAAAAATAAAAAAATAAAAAGACATACAATTCACACAGTCCTCTACACTACTTTCACTATATGTATTTCAGGAAAATAAGAATAAATGACTATCTGTCTGGAGACACCAGAACAGAATTTTTAACATGCTGAGATATCTTACAAATGCTTTCTGAATAAGAAGAAAAACATAAGGCCTACCATTAATAAGGTACGGATGATTGCAGCATTTTCTTAGTTCCATCATAGTGTTTAAAAGATTAGGTACATTTGCCTGACCTCCACCCTTAGAAAGAAATGTGAAATTCTTTTCAAGAATAGCACGATAATATTTCTTCTGAATATTTGTCAGCTCAACTTCAATGATAGTTTCCTCTTTGGGAGCCAGGTTCTTTTCTACATCCTCCTTGAGACGTCTCAGCATCATCGGCTTCAAAATAGCTTGCAGTTTTTGCACCTAGGAAACATATGTTATATAAATAACAATTAAAGCTGTAGGGCTGCACATTTATTTTTCTATTTCCTAAAGTTTTCTTAATTCTAAAATCCCCCTCTTTTCTACCTCAGATCACAGGTATACAGCATTGTAAAAAGTCTTTCCTCAAAGACCTAGAGACTGAAATTTCTTTACTAACAACGTGATGTAAACTTCTGAAGTCATTTTTAGCATGCACCACTTCTGTTTAGAGAATATTGTTAGATGACCTCACTTCGAACTGTCCCTCTAGACAAGGGCAGTACTGCACACCAATCATGCAAAGCTAACCCCAGGTAAGCACAAACAAATACATAACTAAATCTGACTGTAAGACCAAGCTTTGCAGTAACTTCTAACCACTAAACACAGTGAAATAGGCTATTTTTACCCTTCAGATGTCTGCTCCTAATTCTTTTCTTACTTCCTTAGTTTTCACATCCACCAATGTAGAGAACTATTTAGGCCTGTTCTCAAAACACTGTATTTCTGTAATTATTATTTTTTAAATGCTAAATTATTTTTTTCTCCAGGTTTTGCAGCATATACTTTATGAGGTAGGGGGAAAAGCACCCATTTTCCTCCAACAAAGTCAGCCAAGTTAGATAAAACTCTTGTAAAATCCTTTATATAAAAACTCAAGCGTACTCCATATATAACAAGATTGGCATTTCTGTTGGTTTTAGGTTCTGTCTCTCATCAAAGTACAAACCAGCTCAGTGTCAAAAAATTGACAATATATCCTGAAATTGGTCATCATCTCCTGCTAGGGTGCTGTGTAGCAGAAACAAGAATAAGAGACAAATTTCCTGAATTCGCATAATTCCCTTAGTAAGAAAATGACTTCAAGTGAAAGGCAACAAATTAGTACAGAGGGATGAACAATCAAAAAAAATGCATGGAATAGGACTGCAAGGAGTGGAGGAGAAAACCTAAGTCACTAACATATAATCTCATCTATCATATGAAAGAAGAAAAATCAAATTTCAAAACATCTAATGATGTATTCGCAAGAAGGCATTTCTTCCAAAACTTGTTGGCCCAAGCAATCCAGGATCCATATCTGCTGACAACCGATGGCATATTTAAGTAATATTTCCATACATAGCATCACTTCCAGCCCTGCCCTGCTGACATTTTGAGCTGGCCGGACAGAAGCTACGTCCAGAGTTAGGATATATTAACTCCAGTTCAAACACTGTATTAACAGGAGTACATGGCTTCTGGATCACAGTTGGCTCACTTCCAATCAGGTCAGAGTCCAGGCTGACTGACACGCAACTGCGTGCACAATCTGTGTGGAAACATACCCTGTGATTCCCGCAGGACACACTATGATAGTCCAGGTGGTGGAGGGCTGGGGGAGAACTGTTTTTTTTATTATTATTATAATTTATTTAGACTATTAACTACGATAGAGATAATCTCAAAGAACATTAACCACTTCAAGAACTCAAAACGTTATAAATACAAGAAATTGAAATTTTCAGACAGAACCAAGTTAAGTTGCACATAAAAATGCATGCAGTCATGAAGTTAGATTATCACAAGTTATAAAGAGCCAAATTAAGATATTCTGCTTCAGTTAAATCGTTATTTTTAAGGTGGTTTGATTGTTACCCATTGACTTTTAAAAATGCTTCATACACACAAAAACCCCTTAAGTTTTATCTATGATCATCAGGATCTTTTACATTTGAGATCTAAAACGTTGCATTAAGCGGTTTTCATTATGCTTTGATTTATGCCTTTCTTTCATTGGGCAGCTTGAGAAACCCATTTCTTAGTCAGTCAAAAAAGAACCTCCCTCCGTTTTGTCACTTCTTTCAAATATGTTCCCATTTGCACAGAAGGCGTTGATAAAACTCCTGGATGTTAACTCCACAGAAATTACAGTCTCCTCACTCTGCTACTGATGTTCAAAGAATATAAAACATGTTTCTGCACGACCAATTGACAAAGCAACAAAACAATGATAAGGCAAAATGACTTTCGGTCAAAGGTGAAAAAATCAACAAAAAAAAACCCTAAGGATAAATCCTCTCTGTACTTCTATGAAGAAAACAGGTATTACTTGTAAAAACAAGTAATAAAGTTCAGATATAGCAAAGTGGCTGAATTCACAATATCTAAAGAGAGAAGTAAGTGTGCAGGAGCAGATTACCTGTTCTTCAGTTTTCAGATCCCCAAATTCTTGCATGAATGTGGTTTCTGATGGGAAACGACCTGGTTCCAAAAAGTGAAGCAAGCTAAATAGCTCTTCTACTGTATTTTGCAAAGGAGTTCCTGTAAGCAGCACTTTATGTTCCTGAAAGATTAAGAAACAGTTGCCTAGGAATCCACCTAAATTCACTTTCAATACATTTTTTTTCCTTGTAGGTATCTTTCATCTGTGCTTCCTTTTTGCTCCAACTACTTACATATAGTTCTTTTCAAAATATTTGTAATTAGTGTTCTGGCCTTCCTCCAGCTAGCTCCAGAAAATACTTCACCTCTTAAAAAAATCTTTACAAGTCTTCCAGATACAAGAGATTTTACTGACCCACAACATTCCAGCTCTTTCACAAATACAATGGATTTTACATGGCAAAATAACAGCTGAACTTATACTTCCAGTATAAAACCACTGATTTACTATAGCTCTAGCAGATCTCAGTACACGAATCTCATTAAGCTTCAAGACTCCTTCAAGAAAAGTATTATTTAAAAAACAGGGAAAGAGAATCTAAAAGTGACCTACAGGTCACCGGTGTTTTTGTAAGCTAATGTTTATCCCAGTGTATTATCATCGGAAATAGGTGGTTTTGAGTTCCAGGTATTAACTTAGTCTGTGTTCCTACTGCATTTTTAAAGAATCTTCTGACCTAAAAAACAGTAAATAGCTTTAAATCCATCTTCTCATTTTTTTTTTCCTGTGTTAAATATTACATATTTTGCACACACAACATATATGTATTTATGCAAACATCAGAAACCAACTCACATTTCCCTTCCTTAGCTGGCCTGAAAGAACTTCCTTATTGCCTTGCAACAGATTAACATTAGAGCTGACTTTAATTCAGAGCAATTTAACTCTCACAGCAGTATTTGGTCACCTGTCCACATTATACCTTTAAATAAATGTCTATGTAAAGAAGGAACTATGAAGGATTATAAAAGTCATATGAAAAGAGAGAAAGGGAAAAAAAAATCTTGATTCTCTTAAAATAATCCAAATTATTCTAGGTTTGAATTAATGTAGAGCCTGATGAAACATCAGCATACCAAAATTCAAGGTATGCATATACTTCTAGGTATTTTAAAGACTGCAAGCTGCATTCCCTCATTCTTCTTAATATTTGCTACTTTTACATGAGAATAGATTTTTTTACTTATTTATGAAACTGCAAATCAGGAATGATAAAATACAAAACATGCAGAAGTAAAAACAAACAGAAAAGAAAACAAAAATAGGTACACACTGACCAGGTCCATCATCTTGAGTCCTTCCAAAAGCTTACAATTCCTGTTTTTCAGCCTGTGGGCCTCATCGATTACCACACAACGCCATGGAATGTTACGCAGCTCTGGGCAGTCAGTCAAAATCATTTCAAATGTCGTGATAATGGCATGGAACTTGTAGGACCCCTTTATCACGCGACCCTAAAAAGAATACCAAAAGTTAGAGTAAACCGATTGGCAAAGCAAGGAAGTAACTTTGTTTCATCTTCAGAATTCCCTTTTTAAAGAAAACACAGAACAGTACAATGGGCAAATTATTTTAAGTACATGAAGTCATTATCAGTGACTCATTGAAGGAACACAAATGTCTAAGTTTACTACTGGTATCATGCAAGCTCTGTCTTTTTATCCTGTAAAAAGGCTCACAGCGTCACTGCATATTCATTACAAAGATGTTATACAATTACTTCAGCCATAATTAGTATGGATTATATTAATGCCTGGAGGCATTAATGTATTGCTGCAATATTCAAATAAGGGTTTCAGACTTTGTCAAGAGAATTTTCTCTTTTTCTTTTAAATCAAGGAGCTATGTAACAGTCCTCCCAATCCATCCAAATAACCAAGTATATGAAGAATTCATGAAGACAAGTACATGAAGAATTCATTTTCTATTAGAATATTTTGCTCGCAATAAACAGTATATTTTTTCTGATGGACAGTAAATAACTAAACCACCTATAATTACAGTAAGCAACTTTGAAAAGAAGCAAATCGCTGAACTCGTAAATGGGGAATGTACATCTTCACACACTTTTCCTTGATACTTTGGTAAACTTGTGTTAAGGGAAGTTCAACAGGATGACGTTTGACCTCATCTTTACTATTTATTTCTTTAATTAAAGGTGTTATTTTCAGGGCTGATATTAAAAGCCTGTTTCAGAAAAACCCTGAAAGAAATCCACACAAAATCATGAAATGAACATCTTTCTGACATTGTGCCATATTGCTTCCTAATCTTGTTCAAAGAAAGATGTAACTGAATATCTCAAGTGGTACTTTGTCTTCACAGGAACCCTGTCTCTGCTAGGATAAGCATCATCCAAGTTCAAAGCGTGTCCTGCTTTGAGAACAGTATGTTGTGGGTTCTGTATCGAGTACATTTCAAAAGAAAGGTATTTCACAGGAAGATGGCCTTCACTTCCTTCAAATACACGCAAGTCTGAATTCTTTTGTAAGTGACCTGCATATAATCCTCTCCAAACTGTGGGGATCAGAATTGGCTACCCACTTTTGGAAAGGGTTGGAAATCTTGTCTCTTGAACTCAGCACTAATTCTGTCTATGCATGTCAACAGTACTTCAGAGGAAGTAATGACCTGCTCAACAGTGCCTTCCCCATAGCATATTCCAGAAACATTGACCTTCTCAGGAGATAAACAGTTGTTACCTAACAAACAGCAGATGAAGTTACACCAAGAGGGCAACTTAGAAAGCCAGTAAGCTGAGATGCTGTGATATTTTCAAGAACCAGGTACAATTTTGAAGATAAGAGAACGCAGCCAAGGAGATTCTTTCCAAGTAGTAGGAAACACTTCTATGAGCGAGTGCATGTATGGCTGTTTGGCAAGCAGAGCTCTACAAAAATGAACTACATAAAGCAGTTCATCCAGGTGAAGCAAAAATCATCAGAACCACCCTTGATTATATATTTAGAGCAGTCTAAATCTCACATTAAAGTATGAAGGGTGGTCCTGCCACATCAGCTCACATTTCAGAGCCACAGCAATGGCTGTCTGAAAGAGTCAGATGTTGTACTGAAGTGAGTGAACGTAGGAGAGAATTCAACAGAAGCTCCAAGAGCTTCTGAAGGTGAAGGATTAAGTTATTCGGCTGCTTTGGGCCTCAAACACTCGGGAAAGTATGGGAAAGAATCCTAAGCAATCCTATTCCTGTCACATTTGAGACATGTAAATGTAGAAAGTATCAGAAAAGTGATCTACAGTGTTTTCACAGGTGACTTAGACAACCAGGATATCAGTTCACTGTGTTTCAGTGTGGCATCCAAATGAAGTTCTCTGATGCTGGAAACACAACAATTTTGCATCAACTTACTCAAAGAACTTTTTCCATTTGAGGAAGTCAGTCCTCCTAATAGGAAATAGTTTTCTGTTCTGTACAGGAAATTCTTCTGGAAGTAACTAAAGCAACAGAGGCAGTCCACAAGGTGCAATAATTAGATATGAGTATAAAGGTTGGGTTATGTTCTGGGGGCACTACCTCTTAGCAGATATAAATTGAGAGGACCAATGGATACGTATAAGAACCAGACTACTGAAAAGATGCACATTCCGCCAGTGGGAACTTGGAAAGATTAACACAATCTTCTCCCACCAGCCTCAGCTTCCGTGTTGATAAACCAGAGAACAGATGCGAGTAACACACATATTTACTAATTATAGCAGAAAGGCGTCTGGAAAACAAACTCTCACCCACTCTGCAAAATACAACTTGACATCTTTGGTGAAAGACAGAGTCCCTGTTGGTGGAACACTGCCTTACAGTGCTGTATGCTAACCATAGCTCTGTAGCTTTTCAGCAAGAAGAAAACAATGCAGGCAAGTAGATACTCTGTTAAATCAACACCCACTGAGTCTGAAAGGAACAAACCACATAAAGCAGAAAAAGTCCTGAACATTAATGACATTATTTTCAGTTAAAATCAACCAGGTACAAGGTATCCTGTCTTGACATGCGGGCCAGGTGACTTTTCTTCTTAGTCCTCATTATACTGCCAAGCAAATTTCCCTCACAAACACAGTAACTCTTTTGCAGGGCTCTGCCCTTACTTTTATTTGGCATATATAGTTTTCCTGATCTTACAACAGAATTCTCTCAGAGGTAGGATCTTACAGAGAAGTGTCTATTTGGTGTTCTGAGCAGGGAAGGCCTCCAGAAGGGCCTCTCCGTTGTATTGCTCAGGAATAGCAGAACAGGCTTCTCTCAGTGACCCTCACAAACAGCAGGGCAGGTGTCCTTAGTTTCAAAGTCACACCACTGAAAAAATTTATTTCGTTATCAACTACTCTCTAGGTTTTCATTACAACTTGACTCTGGTTACTGCTGTTGCTTCTGAAAACCAAACTAATGCAGATGGGGTTGGAGCTTCTTAGGCTTTTTTTTTTTTTTTTTTTGGCCCTTCAATGCCAGATTTTCACAATATTCAGCTGTCTTTTTGAGAATCTGCTAAGCTTGAAAGGCCTCTTTCATGTTAAGACCTAAAAAGCCAAAGATGCCAATGTTTGAGTTGATGTGTTTGGCAAGGGGACCAGAAATGATACTGCCAAAACTTGCGTTGCCTTCTCTCCCTCTTCATTCCCCGTCATATGCCTGCTGATGGGGCTTTAGCAGATGACAGACTGAACACTACATGCAGATTCATTTTGTCAGAAAATGAAGAGATTTTTTCCCCTGTAATTCAGTTTCTACCATGCATTTCACAGCAGACAGAATCCTACAGAGGACAGAAGACAGAATGTGAGCTCATAATACATCTACGCTAGCTATCACCAAATGGAGAGTTGCCTCCATTTCTGCTTTATGACCAACCATGGCAATTGTCTGACTCTCAAACCAGAGGATAGAGCAAAGCTAGCAGGAACTGGTTCATTTTTTCTGTGCCATTAGTGGTTTGCCATTACTTGCTACACAGTCATTGCAAGAAGAGTGAAAAACATGGTGACAGGGTGAACAGAACTTTCTGCAGCAACTAGACCTTAGATCAACAAAACAATATTGTTAAAATTACACTGAGAACATGCACAGTATGTGGAAATTTTCTGATGACATTCCCTCAGGTTCCAGGCTATGTCAATTGCTGCATCCTACGGGGAAGAACACGCTGAAAGAAGTGCCATTTAAATAACCAAAGAAATGAACTTCATTTTTAATATTGGGAGTGATAACACTTCAGTAAAACAGAGACTATTTGTATAAAACCATTTTAAAAAATTGGATACAAAATATAATTTCTCCTTGATTAGAAATAATATTTGAAACAGATACAAATCAATTAATTCTGGTTCATTTGTGTATTATACATTTAGGCAAGAAGTTAAACATAATTATTATCCTAAAATACAAATCAGTTAATTCCAGTTCATTTGTGTATTGTACATCTAGGTAAGAAGCTTAATGCGATTATTAATCCTAAGTAATGCAAGTCATTATACCTCAGTGCAGCAACTGTTATTCAAATCAATCATCTTTTACAGCAATGTATCTGATTTTAATTTGGAAGTTTCTTTGACAAATTGCTGAGAAAATACAATATTTTCTAGGCCAAACAGATCTAACCTGTAGCTACTATAAATTACTATGTTTTTCCACTAGATTTAAGTACCTACTTCTGTTTGCCCTGATGGCATGTCAAGTTGTACCACAGTCATCATCTTTAAAATAGTTTTTACTCAGATCTTCCCCCGCAAAAGTGTTTTCTGTCTTGCAACCATCCTCACAGCTGTACTCTAAGGACTAGTTTTTCAACACTTTTTTGAAGACAGTGCATGAGAACATGGCAGAACCAGACTACTCACTACATTAGTGACAAACAGAACAATGTTGTAATGTTTTCACTTGTAATAAAGATTTTTCCTCCTACACACTTGCATTACACTCATCTTTTAACCACTGCCTCACAGTACGAACTTGTGTTTAACTGGCTGTGTGTCATGGGACAAAAGGATGTGCATTTGTCTTATAGCCTTTCCATAGCAGAGCTCTCCCTGCTGTAAGAATGATTTCCATGCTTATCCACAGATAGCCTTATATGTAACTAGTCTGAATGTTGTTAGTTTGGATCCAATTTATTAAGTAATACAGCTTACTCTATATCCATGAACTGTCTTAGTTATTTACCACTCTCCCCATCTTTGTGCCATTTGAAAAATTCCTCAGTAATGATTTTATGTTTTCTTTCAGATCATTGATAAAAGTGTTATATAGCCCATGGACAAGAACCAATCCCTGAAGAACTATGCTGGAAATGTAAATCATTTCTCATTTACAATTACATTGAGAAATATCAGTTAGCCAGTTTTAAATCCACTTAATGTGTGCCATATTGATTTTATATCATTCTAGTTTATTAATCAAAATATCTGGTGGCATAAAATCAAATGCTTTACAGAAAATCTAAATATATGAATTCACCACTATCACTTCTTAAACTCTGTTGGAAATAATACTCCACAATATATCAAATCAGGTTGAAGTTCCACTTTTTTTTCCTTCCTCTTAAGTAAGGAGGCTTATGTTGCTTTGCAAAAAGATTCAAGGCATGCACATTATTTTTCCCAATCCTGTTTACTTACTCTGAGCAAAGCCACGTTTAAATGTGGAGAGCTGTTGTTCTTTATAGTTTCAGTTTTGCAGTTTTCTGCTTCCAACCCTCTTTTTTTTTATTGTCTCCTTCCCTCTTAAGAGCTATTCAACAAGAGTGTAGTAACAGATTCAAAATGCATCTGACTTACAAAATTTGATAAAGAAGCATCGACAAGTTTAATTTCTGCAAGCTAGTGTTTTCCTGGAATGGTAGGCAAAGATTGATTTTTAAGCTTAGTTGCAATTAAAGCAGTTTCTCCATTAAGAATCTCTTCTGCCTGCTTCCTCCTCAGGAATGCAAAACAATGAAACCCTCACATGAAATAATGAAAATCTGAACAAGAGTAGCACCATCGCAGTAACTCTTGGTCCTGCTCTAATTTCCAGCTGATCTCCTGGCTACTATTAAAAAACCTGTCTCTTTCTTAATACATATGCCCTTATTATTAATTGAAACCTACCATATCAGTACTGAAAACTTAATTGATGCTTGTAACCCAAGATTAATTAGTAACAGTAAAGCATACACAGGGGGAAAAAAAAAAAAAAACAAAACCTTTTACCTGTGGATCTTTGAAATACATTTCATACAACTGAATGGTCCGCCGGCTTGCTTGACTCCCATGATACACAACCACATTCAATTCTGTCCAGGTGCGGAACTCCCTTTCCCAGTTGGGAATTGTGGACAACGGTGCAATAACCAAGAAAGGACCATGAATTCCTTTCAAATATATCTCATAGAGAAACGTAATGGACTGGATAGTCTTTCCCAACCCCATTTCATCTGCTAAAATGCAGTTTCGTCTGAAAAGATAACAAAAACAGTCTTAATGTTTTCTTCCTAACTTAACACATAATATTAAAGTTTTATGTAACCTTATGTTATGCCCCCGGAAACAGTTTGTATACAACTCCTGCAGTACAAAATGAAAGATGTAAATAATTCTAAAAGTTCACTTGAGAAGGCTACTTTAAAAGGTTATCATTGCATATAAGCTATAAAAGCTTTTCCAAAGCAGGATTCAGTAGTAAGCAATATTTTACGTACGTGTTGTACCAATTGAAAAGAAGCCAGTTTACTCCCTCCAACTGGTATTCCCTGAGTTTGTTATTGTTTTTATACTCCCTGGAACTCTCCGATTTCTTCCAGTCATCGGCAGGAGGTCGCTCCTGTTTCAAATACAGCAAATCCCATTAGTGGTTTCTGAAAGACCACATTACTTTACTATTTTCAAATAAAATCCTCTGTACAGAGCCAGTTCTTACCACACGCTCCATTTCTGGCTCCCTAGACATCAGTTTCTCAAATTCTTCAATCTTAGCTTGGTCGATGTCTTGCTTGAGCTCCCAAGTGCTGTCTTCATAAGGAAGCGAACACCATTTCACCAGATAATGTGTTACAGGCTTTGTTAAGATAAAAATAAGATCAGAACACAATTTAAAACAATAAAAATGTAACCATTCTTACAGGAGATCTGCAGGCTAGATAAATTCAAAGAGCATTACCAGACTTAAAAGTCTGAAGCAGCCAAAAGGATAAACAAACAGCAGGTTGACTCCTTAACAACCTAATGCAGTCAGATTAGAATGGAGGGAGGAATGCAGGTTTATCACCAAAAGGAGCACAACACTATATTTGAAATCACTAACATCAAACTATAATTTTGAAGTAAAACTATATTTGTTTTCTAACTTTTACAATATCAAAAACCCAGCCATTCACATATAACCAACCCAAAATCCACCATTCACAGATCAAGCAGTATAGAAACACTGATGCAGTCAGTGAAACTTTCTATTTTCCCAAGACCAAAAAGGAGTCTCCTGTAAAACAAAGTGACCTTGCTGTGCAGAACAGGTCATAAAAAAAAAGAAACAGTAAATCCAGGACCTCTTCTACAAAGTCTAAATTATTATTAACTATATTAACACCCATTTAGCAATGACTGTTGCAAAGTTCATTTAAATTCTGTATTATCTGCATGGACACCATACTTCTATCTACATAGAAGGTTTTTCGCTTTGCTTTGTATTAAACATAAGTAACACAGAAGTATGGAATTCTCCCTGAAGGCCCCTTTATTCTAGAGAAATCGCTGTATTAGCCAACATTTTCTGAAATGCCTTCCTATTTTCTGCATACAAATATAATGCATGCATACACATACAGCTTCAGAAAGTGCTTAATATATTCAAATAAAGAATAAATTCTAAACACAATGTCTATATGACCAGAAATACACTAGAAGTTCTGTTTACCTCTCCATTATCATCTGTGCTACGTGAAAAATCCAGGATTCGATCAACTTCCACATAATCTGGATTAAAAAGCTCATCATCAATCTGTTCAAGGAAACAGTCAAAAAAAAATAAATATACAAGATATCTTTATTAGCTCTTCCTGAGAGGAAAAATTATTATATATTTCACCAGGCAATAATATTTTGGGTCACGGTGACATAGAATTTATATTTGGCAAACTTCAACATGTTAATTGAAATGCTACAATTCAGCAAGATCATTCCCCGTGAGGGAATCAGACTTCTCAGACTTTGTTAACTGGGCCTCTTAATTACTGTGTGAAACCTTTTACTGTGAGAGAATGTTTAAGAATATTTTAAATGAAGTGTGAAATTACAATTCACTAATGAGCAATCGAAGAGGCTTATGGCATGCAATGCATTTAGCATTCTTGAAAACTACAGCTTGCAATAAAGAAATTAGAGCCTTGTACACTAAGTGCCTTTGGATTATTTTAACTACAGAAATTGTCTGACTGCTTTATAAGTAAGATTCAAAGATTATTATTTCAGAAACACAGAAAAAGCACTGTGTGTTTACAGTTTCACCAAAAATCACCATTTGTTATATTCTTTCTTGTCCCTTCAAGAACTTAGAGGATTCACTAGAGTACAAAAGCGTTATGTTTCATTTTACGCTTTCAAGATCTCCTCCAATGGAAAAAAAACAGACAAAAGCAGTAAAGACTATGTACGTTTTGATAGCTTTTTCTAAAAACAAACACAAGTTGCAGGCACTTAAAATAATTTGTGACACACTTGGAAAAATAGATATAAAAAAGTTTAAGAAGAAGCATTTGTGGGTTCCTTCACTTAAAACAGATGTTAAATTCTACAATTATGCTGCTTAATGGCTTGATATACTGTACAGACTGCTCCTCTAAATTTCCATGTATTTAACTTCTTTAAAGACAGAAATAACAGAAGTCTTGAAAGTTAATTTATTCTAATTCTTTAGGCATTAGCATTATATGATGCAGCTAATTCTTTGTAGTTGTCACCCCATTTTATAATATCAACGCATTCTTTGTATGTTTTGATATGGTGTTCATAGACTTTGTATACTCTGCCCTAGAAGTATATCATATTGATTCCTCCTCCCCCAAATTCCTGTAAGTTTTATCAGAATATATCAATCGGATGCACTTAATCAGAAACCTGTGGTGACTCTATGAAAGTTTTCAATTTCAAACAGATTTTGTTTAAGTTGAACTACACGGTAATAACAAATATAAATAAATAAATAGGGTACCACATGAACCTGTTTTTTCTCAAAGGACAGCATTTTACTGAAAGGTAAGCTTTCAGAAACACAAACCAGCAGATCTGGTCTTTTATTGACAGGACCCCTGCCACACTACTGCTTATGGCTCTAAGTGAAATTAAATTGATGATAAAAAGCTTAGAATCCCTAGTGAGCAGCAGTCCATAACACAGAAAAATGTGATGCATTTTTCTGGCATAATCGGCTCCCGAGAAGACAGACCTGGCACTGATTCAGTAAGAGTCATGCTTACAAGATGAACAACTAACCATTCACTTTAAGAAAAAATATATATATAGTAAAAGCTATAAAGTCAGGATGGATCACTTGAACTTCATAAATTTGCAAGGCTTGGATCTAACATGGTTGTATTTTATATCAAAATAAACGTCACTGATATATTACAGTTGTTCAAAATCTTCTGCTTCTACGCAGAAAAAGAATTCATAAGAATATCCCTTAAATATCTAAAAGAAACAAACAAACATACTTCTGAAAGGAATTTGTTCTGGCCCTGTTTTGCCTTAAACCGCTTAATCTTCTGCTGAATTCTCTTGTCTTTGTCCAGCTCTTCCACAGATGCCCACTGGCAATGAAGGTAAGAACTAGAAGACAAAACAGAAAATCTTATTCAAAACTTCACTTTTATTGCATATTCCTGTGTATACCACTAGTACAGCTACACCTGGAATCCAGACACTTCATAACACAAGTTATGAACGAATCACCTTTACTGAGAGTAATTATACTTACTAATGGAGAAACCGGTCTTGTATATAAAAACTACTCCCACCCAAATAACATTTATATACATAGCCCATACATTTAGTGTTTCACACTCAGATGATTTTTATTGGTCATACTCAAATATAATTACTATACAAGACATACGTCACCAGTTAATGTCATACTCTAGCAGATAGTAAGATTTTAAGAAGCTATGAAGAATATGTGTAAACATTTCATATGCTAACGTGATATACACTATATTTTTTGAGAACAGCACTATAATTAGAAGGTACATACTAGTCAACTGAAGTTTAAGCATTTACAGAAATAAAAGAAAAACCCTTGTGAATGCAGTTCCATGACAGTTGATCTTTAAGAACACAAAGTTTCAACTGAGAAACAGCATCTCTGACAAAATGACTTGTCCTACATGATAAATGAAGCGACATAGCTTTTGACAGGCTAAGAAGTGTAACACACAAATAGTTAATACAACAAATATATTCCAGTGTAATAAAACTAACAAACCATCATTAAGCTATTAAACATCATGGAACCATCAATGTAGTGCAAAGGGTACGAAGGTGGCAGCATATTTAAAGTGAAGTCAGCTAGCTGCGAGAAACTCACTTTAAGTGTATTTCTGCCCCTCAGGTGGAAAAGTTTCTGAAATTAAAGAAGCCATACTATTCTTCTTAAAGAAAAATGAGCTTATCCAGCTGTGAAGTATGGTATTTTAAATACCGATGGCACTGCAGTTTCAGAGCCCAGAAGTAAAGCAGCCTGCTCTTCACACCCCTGTAACATCCCTGTTATGGAGGGGCAGCTACCTCAAATTTTTCATAGTCATTTTTCATAGTTCATTTTCTTGAACACAAATCTTGTTTTTGAAGCAACATTGTGGGTAATTTTTGATTAGTTTGCACGCACATTATGAGATTAAAACTCTATAGTTGCAATTAGATCAATACAGATAAATAGGCATGTGCTCAGGAAACTGCACATGGATAATGAGCCTTAAATTAAAGTTTAATAGTAGAGCAATTTTACCTACGTATTTCATTTTGTAGAGAATACAAATTAAGGAGACATTATCAGGCCTGCTGCCACCAATGCAACTACTTCCTTATTTAGTTGCTACTGGTTTGAATTAAACATTAGCGATATTTGAAGTTGGATAGTAAGCTATGTTGTTGACAAATCCAGTTTTTAACAACTATTATGTGAACTCAAAAACATGAATCACACCTGTAACATTACTTACAAGTTTTTGTACTTTACATAGAATTCCTCTACTTCTACCTCCTCTCCATTCTCCATCTATAAGAAAAGAAGTATTGAAACATGAATTAAAACACTGAAAAGCCACGATTAAATTAGTGATTAAAACAAACGATACCCACATACAGAGACAAGTGGAAGGGTAGGAAAATGTAGGTGGGAGGAGGACATGGGTAAGGAGTTTCCCCCAGCAGCTTACCCAAGTACATACTGCACTGCTTACTACAACTTCCAAGACATGAATCATTTGAACTCCTCCCTAACCACATGCAGCTTCATTCACAACCTCACCCCAAATCTGGCTTTCTGCCAAACCCACAGTGTTAAGTAGAAGCCAAGTGTACCATTTTCTCAGGCAGCAGCCAATTAGCAACTGCACTCCTGAATGCCATATGTATTATTTTTGGCTGGCTCATGGCAACTTTACATTGTGGGTTTTGTAATGTTTTAAAAAAGAGTTTTAAAGGGGGTTTATTCCTCCATATAGTTAATAACTCCAAACAAGAAGCCATATAAAACTAAACCTTATACCTCTGCTAGAATTTTAGTGCATCAGTGTTCATGGCTTTAGTTTTACTCAATGGTGCAATTAAATTCACTCAGGCAAGATGTCTCACATACAGAGCAGCCAAATTAAATTAACACCCAAAAACTACATTTAAAGCAAGGTTAAAGTTGTGATATAAACCAGCAAAACCAAGGGCATTCGGTGCTAAGGGTTGAGACTACTCTTTACTCATCCCTAGTGCCAAAGTATTGCATAACATATGGCATGTAATTCAACAAAGTATTACTCCTGAACCTAGCCATAGGACAAACTAAGGACAGTGCACCAGGCACACACTTAGAATTCAGTTTTTGTCACAACATTAACCGTTTATGTTTGCTAATGAACTTTGGGACAGTTTTAAATAGAAGAGGATTTTCTGTTTTACATACTTCTTCAGGGACAGCAACATCTGCAACATCGTATGTAACATAAAACAGATGAAACTGTTGAGCCCTGTATAAACCAATGCCCTCCATTTTATATCTATATATCTATACCTATCAAAAAATAGAAACAAACAAAAAAAAAGAGATTACTCCAAAACTAGAGGATGAATTGTCATCTTTCACATTCTCTCTCAAAAGAAAAGTTGCTGGCTAGATATTAATTCTGTGGCAGCACTATTAAAAAGCAACACTACTAGCTGCATTAAGTTTTTCTTTACCATGTTAGATCACAGGTTAATCCACTCCTAATCTCAGTTTATGAAGTATTCCTTCTCTTCCAGACTAGCAAGAGGTTTTATCATTTTAGGGTTTATACCACTCCGGTACAGTTTCTGTTCATCTCTAGAGAGAGAAGTGACACCAGCTTCCACCTATGTCTCCCTGGAGAAATGGAAGGCAACAAGCTATTCCTGGAACTGGAACTACTTCTTGATCTTCTTGCATCCTCTGTTGAAGAAGATAAACTACCCTTTAGCCCTAAACACAGGGATGAGCCTTTTAGTCACTTACAAAGACACCGTCAAAGAAAAGAATTTGAAGAATAGTAATTAAAATAAATAAATAAAATAGAGCATCTTCCAAGAAGGTATTCATAATTAGAGGTCAAAACTAAAGTATAAAAAAATGAAGATCCTATTATCTGAATCTATGCACTCCCTGAGGCAAAATCACTCTTTAAGAAGTCATCTCTAATTTTAAGATTCTGCCTTTTTTTTTTTCCCCTGAAATGTATTATGGCCAAGTCTCTTTATTAGTTTTAAATCAGGAACCTTTGAGATTCATCAATCTTAGAGTGACAGTGTGGTTAAACACCTTTATATACAGGTTTCGTATTAGCCAATTTAACTCCTCTCCGCAGCATTTCAGTCAAGTCTATTTTTTGTCATCTGCCAATATAGTAACAATAATTTACAAGGTAAATCTTGATAAATCCTGTAACTCTCACAAGTAAAATGTGCTACTGTGTTGTCTAATAGGTAATAACTGGTCTATGTTATTATATGTTCTGTGAGTGTGATTCAAAGATTCAACCGAAGAAAGAGTATTTCAGAAAAAAAAAAATCCTTTAAAAACCTTATTCTAGCATTCAAGCTGTTTGGAAAAAGAGAAAAAAAGAAAAAACACTAAATTCCAATCAAGTTACAATCTCCAGTGCTCGAATAAGGTGTCCTAATACATGAGTATAGCCCGAATGAGAGAGATTATGCGCTCTATGTCTCTGTCTAACCCTCACAACTCACATTTACATTAACCAAGTAAAAAGGTGAGACATTTATGCAAAATTCCCCCAAAACTGGTTATGCAGACATCCTAAAACAGCACTTCAGACATGGGCAACACAGGATTCTTCAAATGATCATTGCCCAGGTGTGACATAATCGACAATCTTATCCACAGCCTTTGCAGATAATTGAAGAAATAAATGATCCCTTCCTTCAAGCAAATACAATTCTGCACTGCCTTTGCCACAGAGGTGATACAGTAATACCTGCTAATACTAAAGTTATTTGACCAAGTCACTGAAGTGTAGAGACAAGTAAGGGCTACAAAAAAAAAAAAAAAAAAAAAAAAAAAAAAAAAAAAGGAAGATTGCCTGTTAGAAAAATGGAAAAATAGCAGACAGGACACATTAATGACAGATGGAAAGACATACATATTAAAACCCATCAGAGATACACAATACTAACTAACTAGTTTTAAACTAACCAGTTTGTGGATGAAATTTATGCATGTGTACACAGTTCTACTCGATACAATTCTTGCCATGTATTGGTAGGCAAAAAGAGAAATTCAGATGTGTACCATGCAGGTACAATGCTCCACAAACTCCACATCTTTCCAAAATACATGCTGTTGTGCTGAATTGCATATTTAGTTCCAGCCATGCCTTTTCAAAGTTAGGTATCAGAAATCCAAAGGGGGGTGAAGTTGGTTAAGGAAAGAACTGAAGAAATGAAAGATCTCCACATACTGAAGACATCAGGACTGACACAGTTAAGAAAGAAAATATGATGCATGTATTTAGCACTTTCTGCAAGAGGTAAGAGCATTCAACAGAATTAAAAATTCCATGTGAAGAATAACAGGGAAAAACATTGTCTGTTATGCTTGAAGTACTTACTATACAGTACTGCTTCCGATCTGGTAACTTCTAAACTAGACTAAGGCAATTTTTGAGAAAACCAGCATAATTTTAAGATAAGAATACTGTTTCAAAAGCGTACTCATTATCTAATGTCCTTTATTTGAACGAAACATCTTTGTTACAACCTAATTCACTGAAAGGTTTCCTAGCAAAGCCTTTCCTCATGTTTATTTTATGCGTTGGTCCTGATCACAGCAATTTTACTTTGATTAGTAATCTAACAACTGGGGTTTTGATGATGTTAGTAAGAGTGTAAAAGACCTTTAATAAAAGCACAGTTGGATACTTCAGATGTTAAATATTAACATCTTGAAATCCATTTTTTGGGGATAGAGAGGAGTGTTGGGAGAAAGAGCAGGAAACAAGAGACACCCCTCAAACCTGCAAATACAATCCATAAAAAACATTAAAGAAAGAGCTCAAAATAGAGCTTGCCTCCAGCAGAGCTTGCAATCAAAGACATGTAGGCAGCAGACCAACCACTTCCCACAAACTGCAGCAAAATACACACTCCCCATGAGTAATCACACCTTTGTTTGCAGGGGAGAGGAAGAAGAGAAGAATAATTGGTGAAAAACAGCTTCAAATGTAAAGACATTTATGAAAAGATCACATTCTCCTCGCCTACCTGGTAGACCATCAGGACAACTAATTATTAAGTTTATACTACATGAAGTTTATCTGAAAAAATAAGCCTATGGTTTAAAACACAAAATAGAGCTCTAGACTTCAAAAAACCAAACCCTAGAGGTTTGTGCTGTAAAAGCTGTAGAGCTAAATTTAATCAAAGCCAGTCATGACATTGCATGAGTTTAGGTTTACAAAGCCATTAATGATGTTGTGGCAGTAGTAATAAAATAAAAATAAATAAAATAAAGCATAAACCCATAACAAAAAATACATGAATAAACACAACTTTTCCTCATCGAATCTGAAAAATAAACACTTTGAGGAAAAGAAATATTTCTGGTTAACTAAGACCACCATGAGCTTTATATCTATATTAATCAAACAGGTTTTTTTTTTTGTCCATCTGTAAAATCACTCAGAGAACTAACTACACAAAAGAGTCTGTAAAATACAATAATGCCTCTTTTGGAAAAAAGCTCTTCTCTATTTCCTACTCAGAGTTTAATAATTTGGAAGTGCAAAGGCCAATCAAATTCTCAAGTAGATTAGAGGAGTCTGTAGGCAAAATAAGAACATAATTAGTGATCAGGGCAGGATTTAAAGAGAACCACATTTAACCAAACAATATTTTTTCACCATCTCAGTACAGCAACATGGAGCACACCGACCACCTCTGTATGTAATGTTCTTGATCTCAAGTAAACTTGTACAGGCTGCTAAGTACAACAACTGTCAAAACATGCAAAAATTATGGGTAAGGGCTTTTTTAAACTACAAAAGGCAGAAACCTAGGATGCAGGAGTGTTCTCTGCCTCCTCAAACTCCCATGAAACGTTACCGAAAGTGAAGAGCACAGCAATTTTTGCCCAGGTGTATGTATTTGGAAAAATCAAAGTTTTCATTTGAAGAGATGAAAAAGAAGAATTTGAAGAGATGAGATTTGAAAAGACCAGAAGACTAAACAAGCAACCTGTTTTCTGTATGTCTATCCAAAAGCATTCTAAATAGTATCTAAAGACATTCTTAGGGGAACCAACTCTATCCGATAAAACTTAGAAATATCTAAGCATTTTTGAGAACTTAATGGGGGTATAGCAGAAATATGCTTAACTTGTTTAAACATGTGGAGGGAAGAGGTTGTGTTTTGTTTTACCTTTTTCTTGACTGAACGGCTACTCATGATTTTCTCCACAACAGGACCTTCAGCATCAGCAGATTCCTACATCACAAGTATCATACAAGAATTATGGCTGTGCATATAATATTTTTGATTCTTACATACTTCCTTCATTAGAAAGCTTCAAATATTTTTTTCCAACAGGACTTTAATACACGGGAGGATTTTTTTTTTCCTCTCAGCATGAGAGCTGAGAAGATTCAAATATATTTAATGCCATAATAAAGGATTGAAGGATACTTGTTTAAACACATTTTTAGGAGCTAATGGAACTCCAGCTTTCTCACAAAGGCTGGCATGCACACACAGAGATCAGTTCGCCTCTCCTAAAATTATACATGCTTTCAGCACCAAACAGTCTAAATATTAGAAGACATTCAAGAACGCTGGTTGGCTGTGTAAATGTCCACATGATAGCTATCAAAATTGCATTGATTCCCACTGTTACAACTGCAGGCAAAGCTAGCAAATTCTCCTTCTGATAAGGCACAATTAACAACGGAGATCACATACAGTATTTCAGAGGGCTTAACAAATTGCCAAATGAAATACCAAAGAACACGCCTATATTCGCCAATAGGTTATCAGTTAGTTAAGTGAAGTAGTTCTTTGAAAAAGCACTACAAAACAATGAGATTGTTACAACAGTCATTCCTACATTATTACCCCTCATCTTACTCAAACTATTTTATCCATCATTTACATTGCACAGAGAATAAAGTGTACCCTGCTGGGTACTACAAGGCAGTAATTTCATAAAGGGGTTCTTATGGTGCCTAGCAGCAGGGGACAAGCTTGAGTGGTTTATTAAAGTCACAGAAGCCAGTCCACTGAATTCAGAGAAGTAAATTCAGACCCCTAGCAGTCCAGTTTAGGTTCCCTTTAGGTAGAAACTATTAATTTCAAAGAACTGTGTCAAATTGCATATCACCAGCTTGTAAACAAAGTTATGAATTAATATATTCTTAAAGAAGGTAAAAAGCTAACTCCTTCTGGCACACTGTGCCAACCAAGGATGAATATCATTCAGAAAAAGAGCCCATATTTGAACTCTGAATTTTGCAGTTACATCCACCTTTCCATCCCATTCAAATCTGACCTGTTGCTCTGACTGAGAAGTGTTTGAAGGAGAGTCTCTTCCAGCAGCATCAGCATCATCTGCCTCCTCATCTGAAATCTTGAACTCCAGGTCTTCTGTGTAACGCTTCCTTTTCACCTGTCTGCTGGAGCGTCGCTTCTACATGGAAAGCATTGATGTTTTTCGTGACAAATGAAACTGATAAATTGCACAGTAACCGAGAAAGCTTCTTCTTACTTCTCAAATACACTTGTGTGTAGTGAACAGTATTATTTTTTCAGCGTCATGGTAGGAACCAAGGCAGTACCATTCTAAACTCATGCCTGTTGGCTGCTCTTAACTTTTGTAAAAACAGAACAT
This sequence comes from Oxyura jamaicensis, assembly GCF_011077185.1. NCBI lineage: Eukaryota > Metazoa > Chordata > Aves > Anseriformes > Anatidae > Oxyura > Oxyura jamaicensis. Next base: position 120,593,970 of record NC_048894.1, on the reverse strand, counting down.
AAATCACAATACTTCATGCTTGCTCTGAGCTGGAAAGTGATAACATTTGTTTGTTTTTAGCATTCAACACAAACAAACACACTAGAAAAGAAAAAGGCATATCTCAGAAAGCAATTCAAAAGCAAGAAGTTACACCGTGTCTACTACAAACTTTGACAGATGGCCAGCGCAGGCACCAAATACCACCTTTCCACAGCATGGCTCACGGTGTTGCTAAGCAGTGACAACACACTTTTGTAGTCTCCTCATCTCCCCAGTTGTACCCAGATTATCTTGTAGGGGAAATGCAGTGAAAATATGATTTCCTCACTCCACTGACACAGCGCTGTTAAGAAAACCATCTTGTAGCACAGCACGAGGAAAAACTTGGGAAAAGACCCCAAACTTGAATAGAATACGATGAAAAAATTGAACCACCCCAAGTGAACAAGTAGTTCTTGTCTCCCCCATACCCTCGTCTCCGGAGTGAGAGAAAGATTCAGAGAAGCTGCAGAAAATCTGTAAAATATACAAGCACTCATTTGGCAGAATTTGCGACATATCACTCAGTGTCAGTCATCACTTTCTGCAACAATAAAATTCAAATTCCCAGATAGTCTGCATCAGGTTATACATTTTCAGAAGCTGATAGCATATGCTGTTGAGGGAAGCTGTTAATTCATCATTAAATATCTCAATGGGCTCACATACATATTTAAAAAAAGATGCTGAGTTTCAACTGCTAAAAATCCATTTTTATGAACTGATATATTAATTATTTTTTACATCTTTCTCAGCTTAACACACATCTTCTCTAGTACACACAAGCATTTATAGAGCTTGTTTAAAAGATCTGTCTCTCTAAATGTGCATAAATGAAGTTTAAAATTTACTTAGCTCTTTAATCACAAATATCTGATGCACTTTACAAAATGGAAATTCTGTCTTAAATTGAAAATGTAATTTTTGAGCAAAGACATCCTTTAAACAACAATGATGCGGCTTATACCTTTAACACAGCAACTTATGGGGTTTCCCACATAACTGTAATATGATAGCAATATTTTTATACTTGAAAATAGATGTTACTTGGCAAACTTACACCCTCATTTCCATAATCACTGCTGGGAAAATATCCATCTTCTTTTGGCTCAATAGGTAAGTCTTACCACTATTCTTTGTGCCAAAAATCTTTTCTTCCATTTCCCTGATAGAAAGGAGACCTCAAATGTAATGGTAACCCTCCCTGATGTTTATTGACGTGGTTAGCTTCCTGTTTCCTCTGGCGTAAACATGAGGCTTTGCAATGCTTATGCATCTCTGTCAGAAACTGTGCGTGCATGTACTTGCATCAGATTACCTTTTACTCTTTAACTGATCTATATGTGGAAAAGCAATGTTAAAAATCTGTATGGTAACACAACAAAAGTAAATATTCCTCTCTGAAGGAACTAATGCATCATTTTCTGCATTACAAAGCAAGATCTTTATAGGTGACTCAGTATTTAAGAACACAATGGAGTTTCAGACAACCACATAACTACCTCAGTTGGGAAATGCATAACAAGTTTATTAATCCTAGTAAACCTTCCCTAAATTTACATGAAGAAGTGTGGGGGTGTATAACATGCAGAGCATGAGGAAAAACATGTAAGAAAAAAAGAAGTAATGCAAAGACCCTAACGCTTGTATTTACTATAAAGAAATTAAAAATATTTCAAATGTAAAATTTATCGCCCAAGTGAATTGCAAAAAGAGAAAGTTTTGTCACACTAAACTAAAAACAAAAGACATGCACATATTTTGACTTGTAGATAGTATAGAAAGAGTATATAGTGATCCCCCAAAATCAGCCTTCAAATTTCTTCTACAACTTTTGTCAGTGTTGTTAATCAGGCTAAAAGACTTGTGACACAGAATGGAAAACATTCTTCAAACATTTTAATGCTATGGTATATCTCAACTGTTCTCATTCAGAATACATGACTTTCGTGAACCAGAACTACTGTTTGCTCTGTTGCTGCATTTTTTTCTGACAAGAATACTCCAGATCACTCAAATTTTATTATCCTCTAGATCTCTTCTGGAAAATGGCAAGAAGGAAGGCATAAACTGTGTCTTGTTAGGACATCACTATTTGGCAACCTTTTCACCAAGCTACTTTGACCACCAATCATTGGTCTCAACAGCTACCTAACTAGAAGCAAGCTGATATGCAATTACCGAATGCAATGGACTCCAGTAATAGTAGCACAAGCTTAGGAATTTCATGCTTCTACCATCATAATTTGCCTGTATCCTTTCATGAGGAAATTCTTATTTTTAATGCTCACTGTGAGCACTGCCAGCAGAAGCAAGCCAGGAGCTGAGTACTTTTAACACGACTAGCAGAACACATGAAAGTTCTTATATATGCTCTGTTCCTATTTCCAGATTTTCTTTATGTGAAAGAAAGTTTAGAGAGAAATTGACAGGTGGGCAGTGGTGAAGAAAAATTATCAGTGTTAGCTGATGACTGCAAGTCCTGAAAAAAGGCCCTTCACATATTAAAGTGGTGTAGTAACAAGTCCTCGACATGCAGACTTCCTTCATCCTGCTTTGTCATGGTTTATTTTTGATTTCAGCTTTCCAAAGTCAATGCAAAAAAGAAACAAGAGGCTTATAAGACCCAATAATGCTATATCAGGTAGACAGACCAGAAGATTCAACACCATAATCTCCTTTTTTGTAGCAAAGACTGTGAGAACTACCATTGCACGCATCTAAATTGCCAAAGACTACAGTGAACTTGAAAGAGCATTACCTGAACCCCTGGGTCATCTTCATCTTCTGGATGAGGTGATGGTGGTGGAGTTTTTTCCAAATCTGAGTTTTCAGAACCTTCCTTTCCCTTGTTAACCTTTTTCTTCGCAGCACTTGTTTCAGAATCTGTTTTCTTGTTACTAGAACAGAGGAATTTGTAATCAATATTTGCATTAAAATGTAAGCAAAAAGCACTTAACAGAACAGTTAATCGGCAAGATGTTTGTTTTCAGTGACTTCATTATTTTCAGCTGCCTTGCTTTATATTAAAGTATTTAAGCATAGCTGTAAAAACCAATGATGCATGTGCCATTGCTATATGTTTCCCATTCCTTAACAGTGGAATGGGGAAATACCCTCCCTTTGGTACTTTAGATAGTGACAGTGAATGTGTCTTCAACAAGAACCTGAAAATGAGACCAGTAAAAAGGAGCTGCTCTGCTCAAAACCTGCACCATCTGCAAACACTATTTACACAACCTGACACGCGTGAAGAGGAAGAGGATTATAAGTGTACGTTTCTTGCTGTTCCGTGTGGATGAGGCAAGCAGAAGCAGAGGAAGTGTTACCAACACAAGGGACCAATGGCAGAAATTCTTCATTTTAGTCCAGGGTCCCTGTCACTTCCAAGCAGTGGGACAGGAAAGGTGCTTTTGTGTCAGCTCTGAGTGCAGATGTGGGGACTCGACACACGCGACAGCAGTGCATGGCGCTGGAGCGGTGCCTGCAGGGAGGATTTGAGGCGCTTGGCCAGACCAGGCTTGTGGTTGTCAGCTGCAGCTGCCTGGACTGGCTACCTAGCCTTGACACTTCTCACAGGTTTTCTACCTTTGTTCCTCTGGTGAGGGAAAAAAATAAAAAATAATAAAAAATGGTATCTCAGCATCTGTATGATATTTGCAAGCTATATCCACTGCTAGCACAGAAAGGTTTTGGGGGTTGGTTCCCTCCACCCCTTATGAAAACATTCACCTCAGGAGGAGGTGGAACTCTCTCTCTCTAACTGCATCAAGATCTTGGGACTCGCTCAGGTTGCCTGTACCAAAGCCAAGCTTTAAAACAAATCACCACCAAGTCAAGCACAGAGATGACTTTCAGCGGCGCGGAGATGAAATTTTGAAATGGCAAAGAGGAAGAACTGATGATAAAAGCTAGATATCTTTAACACATTTAGTCTCTGAGACTGGTGTGGGTTTTTGCTAGTCTGTTTTCCCCTCTGTGGTCTGCCCCTCAGGCCTGGCACTGCTCTGACACAACGCTTCTTACAGAGTCACCGAAATGTTGAGAAGAAAGCTGCTCACACAGAGTCGCTCACTGATATTTGGCGAATGGGAATTACCGATAGCCAGACATTATTTCAGTCGCTTCTGCACGGCTTCTGCTCCCTTCATGTTTTAATTTCACACCCAGGACACCGTCTGGGGTTTGTTTTTCCTGTATAATTCCCAGGCTTGTAGCTTCCCAAACAAATAGCAGCTTTGCGCTTATTCACGTCGATTAGCGCATTTGTCAACCGGAGGCATGTTTTGGAGCTACAATTTTAATTTTCTGACTACAGTTATAAATACATATAATGCTTTGGTTGTGAGACACAGCACGGCCTCTTCCACAGCCTGTATTTAAACTAATAATGAGTTAAAAAAGAGGAAAGTTCAAACGTGGAAATGGGAGTTTTGAAAATAAATTTTTCCTACGGTGAGATTATAGGGAGCGACGTAGCCTTTTAGAAAAGAAACACCTCAAACCGGTACGATTTTCTACCAAAAAAAAAAAAAAAAGAAGGGAAAAGTTTGACACCGCCGAGGGGAAGCGAGCCACCAGCGGGAGGAGAGGCGCGGAGCGCAGCCAGCCGCCCCTGCCTCCCGCGGCCGCCCCGGCGCGCAGGCCGCACATGGCCAGGAGTCTCCCCTACTATGCGGCTCCATTTCCAGCGTTTATTTCCGCTCTAACTGCCACAAATTACACAATGCTACAGCTGAAGCGGGGCCCCCGGCCTTTCATCTGCGCGCCGAGAGCGCTCGCATCGCCCTGGCAACCCGCGGCCACGTGACCAGCACCTGCTCCGCTGGCTGGCGGCCACCGACTGCAGCCATCTGCTTCTCTCAATCAGCGCCCCAACGCTCCCGACACCTGCGCGGCCGCAGTTTTTTTTTTTTTTTTTTCAGTTTTTTTAATTTTTTTTTGTCTTTTTTTTTTTTGGTTTCGCCTTTTTTTTTTTTTTTGTGGTCCCCTTTTATCAAATCACGGCAAAGCCGCTTCCAAAAATAAAAACAAACAAACAACAGAAAACCAAACCCCGAACACCAAACCCCACAGCAAACTTTACATATTTTTCGGATTTGTTTAAATCAAAGGTGGGCCTGTCAGGGGGCTGGCCGGCTGCCAGGTGAAGCGAGTTGACAGGCTGGCGCTTTTTGCCGGCGACCTCCATAAATCAGAGCAAAGCGCGCAATTAAGTTTAGTAGTAGTTACCGTGCCCTGGGTGCACTATCGCATATGAATAACAGGCTTAAAGTCTGGAAGAATAGCCTGGCCTAGCTTGGATAAAATATCCGCCTGCTGAAAGGCAGGAAAGCCCTAATGCCGGCCGGCCGGCCTCAGGAGCGCTGGGCCACGCACATCCCGGCATGGCCCAGACAAAGGCCCCGCCGGAGGCTCAAGCGCTCCCATCAGATCCACCCCGACAAAGATTTCTTTCTAATGCCTGTCAGACCTTCCCCCGCTCCTGGTGACAGAGACTCCGAGCTAAACGTCTTCCTATGAGTATTTCGTGACCTATATATACCCACGGGTTGTGCTTCGGCAGACTGAGTCACGCTGGGTGAGAGAGCCGCGCGCTAAGTCATTCGGACACCATTTCAAATCACCCCCGACAGGCCAGTTAAAAGCAGACGCACAAAAATCCAGCCACCAACTTGGGCAGAACAAAGCCCACGAGCGGATTTCACTGAGAATTCTAAGTTCTGGATGCAGGAGAAGAATTGCCATTTTTAAATACGTAGCCCCAGTTTCTCTCGTGAAAAAGGAAGTAAAGAATAAATAAAGCAGAGAAAAAGAACACTGTCTCTTGGAGCAAGGTGAGGTTTTGTGTCCTGGCAGCTTCACCTGGCCTGTGGGACCATCGGCTGCCTTGAAATGCCAGCAACCCTTGCTGCTGTCTGCTTTCCCACAAATCCCATGTAATTTGTTCCTAACAATGAGCTGTACCCGGTTTTGACTCAGCCTGTCTCACCTCCCAGCGGTGACTCATGCCCTTCAGGAACAGTGTCTGGCTGGACCAGAATTACTTTTCCTCACTGTAAGTACAGGCAGGTAAAAATCTCTTCTTAGAGGCTTTGGCATTACAGTTAGGGTCTGCGTGTCGATCCTTAACTTGGGATGCACGTCCGACAGTACCTTACTGAGGTACTATTTGCATGCACACAAAATACTAAAATACTTTCTAACTGTTAAGGGATCAGTGAGAAGACAGCCTGCAGGTCAGATGAGAGAACAACAAATAAAAACAGGGCCTGAAGAGGAAAACAGTGAGCAGGATAACAGAAAAGGAAACATGGATTACAATTTGAGAACAAGCATGCAAACTTCAACAAACCACATTTTGTGTCACACAGCCAGCAGCCACCTACAGGGTGAGGTCAAACTCCAGGATCTCAGAGGGCCTAACCGTCTGACCTAAAACTACCCCCAAAAGCATGGGATGCTTAGCAGAATTAATAGGGGAAGTAATTAGTCCTTATACTTACATTGTGCAACTATTTCACCTGAACTGGGTGACTGACAGATCTGTTTATTAGTGTAATTTACGATGGCTATCAGGATTTGGGTGATGCTTCTTTTCTGTCATGTACACATTCAAAATAAGTCAGACACTATTGATCACTATTCTTCCACTTGGGAACACTATCCAAAAACAAATTTCTGATAGGAAATGGGATTAGAAATATGTTGTACATCCACTGCAGAGCAACAAAACCACAAACCCCCCCCAAAACCCCCAAATACGTCCCAAATACCACCCTCTCAAGAGGCTAGGACTGACAGTCTTTCTGTGTTGCCTTATATAAAGCAAACATTTATTTTTTTAAAGCTTCTCTTCTAATCAAAACCTCTTTAAAAAAAACACACGCACACATAAATCTGTTTTAACATGTCACAGAAGTAGGAAAAACAATAGGATGACGAGGTTTATTCCAGCCTGACAACTCAGCCAAATCACTAAAACATAAGCTTTGGTAATGGTGAAGCCTGCAAGGCCCATCTGTGGGGGCAGGCAAAGGTAAATATTTGGCAGCTGGGCTAGTTCAAAAGGGAGATGAGGACAGGTGTGAAAAGGAACAGCCTCAGTGGACGTGTGCATGGAAATCTTGCACTGTTTCCTGTCCTCTCCCACAGGCAGCCCCTTCCTGCCTTTCTCAGGATGATGTGCGCTTCGGAGTGGAAACTACCAGTACCACCTAGGGACCTCTCTTCCTGTCCCCCGGCTCCCTAAGGTACTGCATCCTGCTGCTCGCACCACTCCCCCTGTGCAGCAGCCTTTTCCCACTTCCGCAGCCAGAAGCCATCCCCTTTCCTACACAACAAATAGCTAATTTGCGCGCCAAAAGGGTCAGTCTCCACCTCCCTCTAACAGAGATAATTACACAAGAGCTAGCACTCCCCATGAGAGCAGCAACCCACACACCCTACCCTCCAGCCCAGGCTGCTGCTGCACGTGTGGGAAGGACATGAGCTCCTCCTGGAGAGGAAAAAGCAAGATAAGAGCAGCTCTGCCAAGCACAGCACACTGCTCTGAGGAGATGGGGAAAGAGATGAGCTCCTGCAAGGAGATGCCATTTGGCCCTTTCAAGTAGTTCCTGCTTCTCCCACCTTAATCAGTGGCCACTCTCTAGGGTTTCACAGGAAGCAGCGGGAGAGCTATCAGCTGTGCAGCAGCGTGATCTTCTCTAACAGGTGGTCCGCATCTCCTCCAGGGACAGGCACAGGAGGAACAGACATCTGAGCCATGACTTTGCAATTTAGTAGGACTCCTTGCCTTTCCCTGTCCATCTACTTTCAGAGAAAGAAAGAAAAAAAAAAAAAAACTCTGCTTGCTTTGCACGTGCCTGAAGCCAGCACAATAATGTGTAAAGCCAGTGCAACTCTGCACCTGAACAGTTTAATGAAAACCCTTCATTTGTGACCTTAGGTATACCTGCATTTTTCTTTTTTAACCTGACTAGTTTGGTTTACAAAATATTTGTTTTGCAAATGGCTTTTTACCAGCAACCACTGCATTTAGCCTTCAGTGTTGGCAGTTTTAGACTAATATTGATTGCAAGTGTAGTAATACCACAGTAACAGGATCTTTCTTTCAAAATCACCAAGTAGGCAGTACAATATGCTAGCCCCCCATTTTAGTGTTTTCTTTCTTTTTAACATGTCATGGAACACACAATTCAAACTAGCATGAAATTAATCAGCTTCTTCCATTCTCCAGTCTAACTTGCCCATCAAATTAAGGTGCTTTTCAGTGAGACAGGCTGCTTACCTCGTCACAACTTGCACCAAATACAGAAGAAATGTGAAAGACAAAGTTTCTCTCCTGTCTGCTTAATAAAAGGATTATACTGTTGGTCAAAACTTAAAATGAAATGACAGGGTTAAGTTTTGAGCTATATTTCATTACTAGATGGTTAAGATACAGCATATGTCAAAATTGGTTATCTGGGACTTGTTTTGTTCTAGCCAAAAAAAAAAATATGTTCTTTGATAAATACATTTCTCCTGTCTGACTTTACCTGAATTTTCCATGAGTGCAAGACTGCTCTTCTATTAAAATTGATTTCCTTATTCAGGAATGAAAACCATTTGCTTTGCACAGCATTTAGACATATAAGATCATACTACTCTTTCCAATGTTTACAAGCAAAAACACTTAGCAACATTAGAAGCAAGCACATGCTAGCCATCTTATTAACTTCCATCAAAATATTTTACTTTTACATAATCATACCGTAATCTACATGAAGCTGCATGAATCTTACTCATCTCAGAAATTGTAATATCTCCTTTGTGGAGTTAGCACTGCTGAAACATCGCAGCTCAGACGATTAATCTTTTAGGCTGTTGATTCATTTAAAAACTTTATCACTGATCTGTCACTGGACCAACTCCCCAGTTCGCGACACTGCCAAAGCAAGCACATTTCTTTCACTGATTTAAAATTCTTCAGCAGCACAGCATCCCAACACAGCACCAGAGATCTTCAAAGAAGTTTGATACTGAAGATGACAAGACCACAAAACGATAACAACGTTGTTTTCAAAAGAGCAGTTGGTAACAGTGAGACAAGTCCATTAAGGGAAAAAGTAGACTTTCTCGACACCTCTACGCAAACATAAGGAACAACACCTGCTCTTTAATGCTTCTACAAACACTTTTCTCTCGCAGGTAAAACAACAGGGCTAAGAAGCAACCAGAATACCAGAATGTAGTCATCTAGCTACCGATCTACAAGAGTTATTGCGTGGGAAAGGAGATAAAGCTTTTCTACAAATACAACTGAGAAAGCAGTGATTTGTTCCTTCAAAGGAAATACTGTTCCTTTAATCTGCACGACATATCCCAAGACATATTAGAGAAGACATGCAAAGAGGTGTTAGGACTGAGTGGAGAGGACAGACAAGTTCTGAGGTCTGACATGCAGCACAGCCACAGGAACCCATACCACACTCCTTCTAACCACTGCTTATTAAACAAAGCTTCATTGCAGTCAGGACCTTGTAAAACTGCACTACTTGAGAAGTCCTACAGTAAAAGCGTTTTTTTTATCATTTGGTGCAAAAATTGCTGGGAGGAGATGCTCTATACCATGCAATAATACGGCCTCTTCGGCCTTCAAGCCAATGAATTTATGGAAATAGAACAAAAAGGTTACTTTAGCTGATACAGTATTTCAGCTTCACAACTATGTACTGAGAGATACAGCTTGAAGAGTTTTCCTAAGCTGTGATTTATTCTGTATGTAAAACCCATCCTTAGGACGGTCTGGAACATAGCCTGTGTAACTGCAGCAATAGGATAGGCTAATCAACCGTAATTTATTGAATGGTTCACACAGCCGGTTCAGAACAACATTTGATTTTACAAGCCAGTGTTTATATATTCTTTAGGAAACACTGTCTCTGTTAACCTATAAATAAATAAATAAATCCCTGTCTTGCCAAAGTAGCTTCCTACTATCTGTGCCTCGTTTAGCCGTATCAAAACTAACCAACAGTCAGTCTTGCAGAATATATGCAAAGCTGATTCATTAACTGCAGTTTTTAAAGCCTGATACAAATGGATTTTGCAAACTGATTCGGATTAACCAAGTCTGGCTGTGCTTCCATCTGGAAGTTATATTTTATAACACTAGCCACATCTTGAAAAACAGATTCAGATGTTTGGAACAAATTCAGAACAGTTGTAAGAAATTCTAGGTACAAATGAAAAAAAAATTGAGCTTTAATGTCTTTTTCCTCTCAGTTTTCTTTCAAGTGAGCATTTATAATCGTGGTGTTTAGGGAGTTGAGGGGTAAGGAAAGAATCTGTGTTATTATCTATGACGTATTTACTCATGTGTAACAGCGGTTTGTTCTTTCTCATACTACTCCGCAGCATTTTAAGCCTATCCTCATAAAGGGACACAACATCGAGTGAAAACAGCTAAGAAACAGGGTTGAAGCATCTGGTCCTCCCACAAAGGCTGTGTGCTAGAAAAATTGTCTTTACATGAAACATTGAAATGGGTATAAACCCTAGAGTGAAGGACATACTAACGTATATTGATATCCATATAGAAATGCCTTTTTAACAGCAAAGCTTATAACCCATGGGTTGTGTCAGTATAAAATAGTGCCGTACAACTTGTAACAACACTAAGTACCTAACTTATTTCTTTATTTAGACAAAAACATCATCAAACCTTTTTTTTTTTCCTCTAAGCCCTTCACGTCTGGATTTTGGTCAAACCTAAATTACTGTTGAAGCAATTTAATTTCTTAATACACAAACCACACACAAGGACAGATCAGCACTGGAAGAAAAGGAGTTAGTTTTGAAATCTAACAGATCCAGAAATGTTTATGCCTTGAAAAGAAAAATTAACCTCGCTGGGTATGGCAAATACTTCTGCCTTTCCAGCTTATTTAGAATGACTGTGTAGCCATAAACAGGAAAGCCATACAAGAGAAACATACTTGAGAGGTTCCTCAAAAACATGGTATTGCAGACGATTGAGGTCAAATGACAAAAGATTTCCTCTCCACCCACTCCATTTAGCGCAGATATTCTAGAAATCCCACAAGCACATTCTTTTTCTCTAAACATATAGAAGTTTCCAGACTTACCTATTCTTTTTGCTGGTCTTGGGTTTTGGCGTGGTATTTTTTGCTTTCTTTTCCTTTGGCTCTTTAGGGGTCTTAGGGACTTTGGGGGTCTTGGGTTCCTTCTTTTCCTTGGGTTCTTTCGGATCCTTCGGTTCTTTTTTTGCCTTGGGCTTTTTCTTTTTCTTCTTCTCTTCTTGGGAGCAATCCACTGAGTTCCTGGTTAGATTCTGGTTATCAAGTCCCCCAGGAAAGTCTTCCTTACCAAAACTTTTACTGGGACCTTCGGCAGCAATGTGATTGTTTTTCTTTTTCTTTTTCTTCTGCTGTGGCTGCGGCTCAATCGATGGCAGATAATCATCACTTTTCACTAGCTGGGTATTCGGTCCACTAACCTGAGTCATATCCGGCACTGGTTTCTCTAAAAAGGGTTCCGACGGAGAATGCTGAGAGAGAAACAGAAATAAAATTTTACATTTGCAACTTTGATTTCTAAAGCTTTGCTCTTTTGGAGCAGGAGGTTATACAGGGAGAAAATACTATGCAGAAGATTAAGATTAGTAAATCAGTATTTAAAAAAAAAAAAAAAAAAAAGCTTTCTGCAGTTAAAACAGTGGCAAAGTCACCAGAAATTCTTGACGTAGCAAGGGTAAAATTATTCTATAATAAAGCTTTCATACAAAGTGGAAGGACAGGAAATATTTAGGCTCTTCAACACTTAGATGCAGAAGGAAAGCAACTGTTATTCCAGACATTTCTATATTCAGAGCAGTTGCTGATGGAATAACTTGTTGCAACTCATTATGTTATATAGGGAACTTGTCCTCTGGGGAAAAAAATTAACTGTGTTTCTTGACTTGCAATAAGAAAACGAATATATTCACAGACTGTATTTATACAAAATCAATCAGGGCAATTTACAGTGGTTCAAGATGTGACAGTAGGTATTGTGATCAGCACGTGAAGGTTTAAGCCACTTCAGAGTGTAATATATTGTTACAATTTATATCAAAGAATCCCAGCTCCCTACTTGTAACCGAAACAGATTTGTAGCTGCTACAGATTGGAAGGAATGCTATCTTGAGTATTTGTGAAGCTGCAAAAGTATCCCTTTTCAAAGTCCAAGTGGTACATCAAGCTCATACAGACTTGTACTTCATAAAAGGAAACCTCTGTGTAATTACACAAATGCCAAGTGCCTGGACTAAGCATATTGGACACACTTGCAATTATTCTCTCTTTAACAGTTCTGTTCTGCCCAAAGATCCATGAGTCTGCAATGAAAAGATGTCTAAGCTCTACCATGACTTTGCAGTGTATCAAAGCCCTGACCTGCTTCTCCTCACTGCCTGCCTGCCTGCAGCTACAAACTCAGGACTACAGTGCTTTTCAAGAAGTAATAGCATGACACCGTACTGATGCTTTTCTTACAACTAAATATAGGGTCAGAACATTTTCCCATCCTCTTTATCTCCGTGGTTCTCCTACTTTTCACTTCCCTAGAAATTAAGTCAGCATGATTTTAGGTGGCAGAGTTCCCCGTTAGCTGTGGTCATGAAGGCTAGCCATTTGAGGTGTTTGATCCACTGAACTGGGGAAAAGAAAGGTTTATAGCAAATCACAATTTTACTTTCAGATATAGGAGCAGCTGCTTGTAATATTATTTGCATCTCATTTCATCTCATTTCCTCTTTTTTTTTTTTTTTTTTTCAAACAGGACTTAGGAGTGGCAAGCATGCAATGAATGACTACAAACCCAGCCTCTGAGCACATGTGAAACTGATGCACATACACAGACATACAGTTTGACCACTCAACCTAAAAAAACAGTGCACCTAAGACTTAGGAAATAAAATTCTTAATATCACTGCATGAGAAAGTGAATACACATGTATTTTTAAATGTATATTTACATGTATATTTACATGTATTTAAATTATATTTACATGTATTTTTAAAGGTATATTAATATAGCTTTCTGAACGTAAGCAAAGTGAACTAGTGCAGTCCTATCTTCAGCATTTCTTCAAGTAGCAAAATAACCCCGCTATGCCCAGAACACCCGTTCATGCTCAGAAGCTACCCAAGCAGCAGAAGGAGCAAGCCCATCAAGAAGTGAAGACAGCCCTTTTTCTGTGTGGGAGAGTTCTGAATGGTATGAGCAAGACATCACAGTTCTTTGTGGAGGAGACTCCAGGACAGAGGCTGACCAAAGATCTGGGTCTGCTTGGCTTAATCAAAACCTTCCAGGGTCACTTGTGCATGTTCCCATCCTCCACCTGTTTAAGATACTACTTAGTGCAACAGGGCCTTAGTCACAGTGGAAATCACTTCAAACCTGACACATCCATTTCATGACCACCGCATCCTTCAGCCCCACCCCAAGGCAATGTCACGGTAGGCATCCTGAATCAGCACCTCAGAAACCTGTGGTCATGATAATACTTGGATAACTCCATGCTGGAAAGTTCACAGAGACTGCATATCTGTACTGAAAAAGCTGACCTCAGGAAATCAGTGATGCCAATGGGTCCTGCAGTCCAATTATGCGTGACAGAAAATACAAATGATATAAATTTTTCTATTTGTCTTTGAATTTTGTTGACTGAGTTGAATACCTCCTCAGATTTGTTCTGTGGCATAGAACAAAACCTTCTTCTCAGAACCTCACACCATTATATATTTGTACCATCTAACGTTGGTTTTTAGGCTGGAAAACACAGGAATACCACACAGATCACCTATAACATTTTTTATCCATAGGTTTTCAGACCTGTACTTTTAACTTACATTTTCCCAATGAAGCCAACACAATTCTGTTCTCTGCCATTTCATATCTCAAGCATTCTGAGTTTTTCAGAGATTTCAAGCCCAAATTTCATCAATGTTTTTACTGAGCTGTCCCCCTGCAACACTCTTTCTAAATACAGCTCACTTGCTATATCTAACGCATGAGAAATCTAAGTTTTCCTTTCCATTACTTGTAAATTTTGTATTTAGCAAGTACTTTATGTTTGGTAACAAGCGATTTGTTTGCTGTCTGACTCACGTATGAGGCACAACTTTTTAGAGTAAATCAGAGTTGGCCATTTCATTTTGTAATTTGTCCCTTAAAGCATGTAAAACAGCCAAGCAGAAAAGTATTACTAACTGCAAGAAATAGAGTAATGCTGCCTAAATTCAGTTCTATAAAACTTTCAAGGTTGCACCTAAGTTAGTGTCAATGACCACGTCAATGAAGTCAGTACAAAGTTTTATAAGCTTGAGCATTCCAATTACCTTTTTAATCTAACTCGGAAAAAGTAATTGTCTTTTTCTTTCTAGACTTATGTATTTATTTTAAGAAGTCTAAACAACTTTCAGCACAGTCACAAGCAAATTTGAATGTAAGACAGACAGCTTTCCAAGTCTCTACAGCAGCAATGTCAGCCCTTTATGATTTGACATTTGCAGCTCCAGTGCAAGGTCTGGCCATCAGGTCATCACTGAAAACGGTAGCAGTTGCTTCCACACTGCAATCCCCAGTAATCTGCGGAACTGCAATTCTGTAAGACGTCACCCCATGAAAATTCAGATTCTTACCACCTCAAGAAGCTTATCCACAAGGACCATTCTCAACATATTCTTAAAGCCATGTTATCCATACACTATATGCAAACCTTACATATGAAATAAAAATGAAACACTTACTACCTTTTATTTGCAGTGCCAAGGTGTGTGTATAAACAAGCACACAAATTAAAATACTGTGATTTTGTTTCACATCATTCGCAGCCCCAAACACAGCTACAGAAAGCCAACTCTGCCCTAATTAGGCTTTGGTTAAATTTCCTTTCATTTGAAAATACACTATTTTTGCCACATGCAACTCCCTTTGCACTTTGCTTGTTTTATAATTCACTTACAGGTGACCTTGTAAACCATAGCATTCTTTCAAAGAATGGGGTGTGATTAACATCTATTTTCTAGGAAGTCTGTGCCTGCGCTTTTTGCAATATTCTAAACCAGTGCATCCCTTACCAACAACCCCACATTGCTCCCTAGTGTGAAGCTGTGTAGGAGCAGCACAAGTCTGGTGAGCAGAGGAGGCTGGAAGCAGCACAAGGGATGCATTTTCTTACCTGAACCCAGTTGTCCGCTCTTTCTTCGGAGGGGAGAAGAACAGGCTTTCACTAGCAAATATTAGTTTAAGCCTACCACAGGGAATTATTTCAAATAGTTCTACTTCTGTAGATCTACAAAGGATTAACTCCAGTTACAGGGTCATAATTTCTGATGAAAGAACCCCATTTTCCATTTACAAATTAGTAAAAGATGCTTATTATACATTTTTACCAAAGACTGAAACATTTATCTGTGTATTTCACAGAAATCACTTCTCCTGCTGCTTCTAGCCATAACAAAGCCATAATTTAGTATGTTGGTACAGAATTTAATCTCCCACAGGAGAGAACCCATTGAAGATTAAACACAAATAGGTATTAATGCTATTTGATATTGCAGCAGAATTATTTTTGCCATTATTTGAAATAAGGTGCAAAAGGTGCTCAAAAACACTGGTGTGTTTACTAGACCCACATCTCTTTAAATCTTTTAGAGAAAAGCTGTTTTTGTAAACATTTAACAAAGAACAGATGGCCTGTTTTAATCATGCGAAAAAACCTGGAGCTCACATTAATACTCCTACCACAGCCTACTGGGTCTAGTCACCTCCCTAACCAGCAGCTCGGTACAGCCTTCAGTAATACCATTTAATTTTACAATGGACGTTTGCTCATCAATTCCCCGTGCCTGACAGTTAATCAATGCTATTAACATGCAATATCACAATGCAGGACACTCCTAAAGATCGCGGCTTATTAGAGCAAAATGGCAATTCTTCAACAACTCCGAGCATTTAAAATAATGTGCAGCTCAACAGGTTGCCCAGCAGACTAACACGCTTCCGCTCTATCATTGAAAGCCAACAATATCGGAGCAAGTTTTACATGAAAGCAGTAGTTTCTGGAGGGCAGAACCTCCCTTTTCTGGATTGCAAACTTATTTTTAAACTTCCAAACAGCCAAGATTTGATAAATTAAGAATTCAACTGCCCGCATTTCACGGCTGCTTCCATGTTGAGATCTGAGCTCATTCCCCGCAGCCCAGAGAAGCGAGAGATGTCTCCGAGCAGGCCGGTTACGCAAAGCAGCAGGACGGACAGGATGCAGGATTAACCCAGTGAGGGTTGGTGGCAGGGAGGGAGGCTAAGGAGAATCTTTCTGTTGCTTGAACAAGGATTGAACCACAATCAACCGCGCTTAAGTGCTGAAAGCAGATGAGTGGCAGCTCCCCAGCGGAGCAGCAAGTTGAGCCAATATCGAGCTGGGAGGGCTCTGAAGCAAGAGCAGCGAAGGATGAGATGTGACTCAGCTAACTTGGTGAAATTTAAACATCAGCCCGAAACACAAAAAAGTTCCTTTTTCTTTTTTATCAGGGCTATTTTAATTGCCAGCTGGGGTATTTCCAGTCTCCCTGGTCTCTTCCAACGTTTCAAGAGACTGTAACCACAGTTTACCCACATTTTCTTGGACTTTGGTTTATTAACCGAGTTGTGCAACAGCAGAGTAAGCACCCAATCAATTCCCACCCGCTCCATGCAGCAGAAAATTTCATGTCAGGTAAATTATTGCTGAATATTCTCTTTCGTAGCAATTATGTTCCTGTTAAGTTCTCACCTTCTCTTTGGAAGAATGCAACAGCAACCTGTGACCAAAGAAAGCTCTTTAAAACAGAAGAGGGACTTCAGCAGCTCTATGTAATGTCACAACGAACGCGTATCCTTCCTGACAGCACTGTCCACTGGGTGTTTAAAGGCCATTGCATGTATAAATTGCCCCATAATTCCTTCTTTCAGAAGTTAATGAAAGGATTCATCATCTCTCTGGATTATTTAGAACAAACTACTCATCCTGACTGTCCTCTAAACAAATCACCCGGAAAGTTTCCCCATTGTGTCTCCATACACCGCTTTGTCCCTGCAGTTCTCAACTTGTCCCTTCAATGCCTTCAGCACCAGGCCTGCCCTGCTGCTCCCTCCATCTGAAGCATGCTTTGGCTTCTCTAGCCCAGCATTGTCCTCCTGTGAATTTCACATATCAGCAAAAACTCCAGAGTAAACAGAAATCAACACGGCCTCAGAAACCGAACAGTATTTCCTACAGTAGCTAAAATCCAGAAATATCCCCAAGAACATGCTCATGCCCGTTAACTGTTTCCAAGATCTGTTTCACCACTCGCTTTCTCCTCCTTTACTGTGAGCGATGATACCTTCCCTTTCCTGTGAAATGTCTGTCCTGAATTGAAGATGTGCAAGTCTTATTTTTTTTTTTTTTTTTTAACTTTACTGTATGAAAATACTCAGTAGACCTTAAAATATTTTGGGCAATATGATGCTGAAACACTGGTATAGCAATAGTTCAGAAACCCTTGTTAAAAAACTGTAGTTCCAAGGTGACAACTTGCATTTTTAAACCTTCCAGCACTGTCCCTTATTGCAGAAAAGATCACTGAAAGATGAAAATGGAAAGAGTCTGTTTTGCAAACAGACCACGCAGGAATTACGTAGCTTGCTAAATCTCTTGCCATACTTCTACAAAATATGGGTGAAAAAGTATGGTAGAGAGAAGTTGATTAACACCTCCTTATCAAGAAATAACAATTAAATAACAGCTTGTATCAAAAAAGTTCATGTTTTAGTGAAGTGTTACTGCAATATAATTTTATTTCTTAAGCAGTCTTCCTACTCCATTACTATGGGCTGAGACCGTTTTTAAAAAATGGATACAACTACAGAAAAGCTAAAACTTGCTGATGATGCAAAGTCTTTGGAAGAACTCTGAATCAAGACAACTGCAATTCTCCACCCTACCAGTGGAATGGAAATGTTTAAAATCAATCTTAATGCCCTCAGCCACCACTGCACGAGCACACTCATTGCTGCTGTGGTGGAGCTGAAAATATCACCCCATTACTGTGTGTGGAAGAATAAAAACATGGCATACAAAATCCAGAGTTCTTTAATTGAGTCTCAGCACAACCATGGTATTAGAATTATTTTCTGGTCATGCCCTTCTGTGGAGCAACACAGATTACAAAAGATGAATGACACTAATGTGGCCATCCAAAAAAGCAAACATCACATTATATTTTACAGTAATCGCATGTAGCAACGTTGTTTTGTGCTCTTGTAAACTGAGAGAGATTACTCACGCAGGGAGCACTGATGAGCTTGTCCACAGCTCCAAAAAAAACCTAACTTCCCCTAAGAGAGCCCTTCCTGGTGCTCACCATGGGCCAGAACCAGCATCAACGTTGAGCAGACAGCACCAGACAACCGCCAGGACCTCCACATCAGAAACTACAACAGCTACCGCATTGACTGCATACATCTGCTAATGCGATGGTCTGCAAGACAAACATTTTAATACTTTAATGTTACACATTACTTCATAACATACCCTAGCTTAGATGGAAATGTAAGGTTTCTCCCAGTGCAAGACAGTCAGGCACTACATATTACACAGCAGTAGCTAGCACAAGTCTGATTCTCCACTCTCCAGCATCCCTGCATAGACAGGTCAAGGACTTGGGATTTTGACAATTTTTCTCTCGCTTTGGTTGCAGTGACACACACAGGGTGGGACAACGAGGCACTGAAGTCTGGCAGCAAAACCCACGTTGCTGACGTTGACAACTTGTGATCTTCCCTGCACAGCCACGCCAAAAAAGACCTCACTTTTGTGCAGGCTCCACTATCAAGCAGTAAAACATACCAGGAATGTGCCAACATGAGTTCAACTACACAGGTTTTGCAGAGGTTGTGCTGTGCTAGCTACACCACAGGTGGGAAAAGGAGAGGTAGACCAGCAAGAGTCCTACTGGAAAATGGTCCATAAACATCTTTTTCTTAACACCTCAATTCTGTGAAGTAGGGCCTGTATTTAAAAATTTAGTTACTTTCTAAGTGAAGTGAACTTGCACGTTCACTGCCCAAGCACAACTACCAAGACGCTTAATGCTGACTAGAGAACTCCTTGTAGTAGTTCACCCGCAAGGGTTTATCACAGGTCTTTTCCAGCCCCTCCAAAACAAGGTGGTGGCTGAGGGAAGTCATGCTGTACACTAAGACCATGCTGGGATAAAATGGTTTCCAGAACAGCTGGTATGATGCTTCAGCTCCTCCAGAATGGGGGAATAGGAGAGGAAACATCCTCAAATATTTAACCAAAACAATAGGACTGAAACTGCTATTACTAAACACATCAGTCTTATACAGGCTAACTTAATGTTTCGGTATATGTACCAGGAGATTTGTTGCTCTTGGGCTTGTGTCCATGTTCCACAAAGCCATTCGGCTTCACTGTGAAAACGAAGCAGTTCCTCTGTAAAACGAGCACATCCTCCTCCCTCCCTCAGGCACATTTCCCAGCCACACTTTGAAATCCAAGTTCCCGAGGGAAGATGAGACGCATACTGCCCTGCACACGCCATCTCCTCCAGCCGATTTCCTTCGAGGCAGGTACTGCATGTCAAACACGCATCAGTGTGTCCCCTCTTCGAAGTAACCAGTTCCTCCATCACACTGCACTCCACAGGTTATGTGCCTCTGATACCAGCTACGAATCCTCCCTAACACCCCCTGTCCAGAAAAAGAAAACCCAACAACACGCTCCTGACTTGCGTATTAAGTGCTCACAGACTGGAGACAGTAATCAAAACAGTAAATGTCCTCTAATATATATATATATATATTCTACGTTTTTTTTTAAGTCTCCTGCTAAGAGGGCTCTTATCTGGCTCACAGCCCCTTTGGTGAGTACGTTCCCAAAGCATTACTGAAACCTGAATGAGCACGACACAGAGCGAACAGCTTCGGGTTTGTGCCTTGGGAGGGAAACCAAAGACCAGCCTACCTGCTGCAAGCACTGCTGCTTCTGGCCGCAATGGACAAACAAGTTCTGCCTGGGCTTTCGCTGGGGCAAGCAGCAGTAACAACAAAAGCATTACGTGCCACAACGGCACAAGAGGTTCTGGCCTGCTGCTTTTTTCCCTACCCCTTCTAACCTCCCAGAAAAGGAAAACTTAGCAGGAAACTTACTTAACAGGCTATATATGTTTAAACATAAGGTATGCATGTAAGGTAGTAATACATTATACATCTATATAAGCCAGAAATATACATATAAAAATATAATCACAGAATTGTTAGGGTTGGAAAAGACCTCTAAGAATATCCGGTCCAACCATCACCCTACTACCACTGCCACCCCCTAAACCATGTCCCCAAGCACCACGTCCAACATTTCCTTAAACACCCCAGGGACGGTGACTCCACCACCTCCCTTGGGAAGCTGTTCCAATGCCTGACTGCTCTTTCTGAGAAGAAATGTCTCCTCATTTCCAACCTGAGAGGTGCATATAAGGTGTATACATAATACATATATAAGGTGCATCTATAAATTTAAAAGCTGTGTCTTTTTTGATTTGCAAAATCTCTGATAAACTAAAGTCTGCTTCATAAGAATTCAGCAAAAGTACGCTTTATCTTCTTATGTTTTACTTCAAATAAAGTACATTTAAACCTGAGGAAGGAAGAACAGCAAAAAAGAAGTAGCTTTTTTTTTTTTTTCTCCTTCCTCACTAGAGGAAGCCAAAGACTATCAGGCCACAAAGTTTTTATTTCTTCTGTTTTCTCTGCTATGCCTAACATTCAAGTAAATTCAAGCTTCAGAAATGCCACCTGTTTGATGGACACACCATGAGCCCACTTGCAAGAACAGCACGAAATGCTTCAGAACTTCAGCAATGAATCCAAAGGACTGCACTGCAGCAAAGGCTGAAGGGAAATGCACTAGGAGCAAAGATGAGCACAGACAAGAGTGCCATGGACATAACTGCATAGTGCCCTCATCTATTTACTTGGCACCACTGTATTTGTATGTGCTTTTTTTGTCACCATGCCAAAAGTCCTCCCACTCAGCTTTATACCCTTCATGTCTGTGACTATTCACCACACTTGTGTGTGTGCACCCTTCCCCTTGGCTTGGGCATCTTCCAGTGTCCCCCTACCAGTCTCAGGAAGCCATCAGGCACAGCCAATCCTTTTGGGCTTCTTCAGGCAACCCACGCACTGTGTGCCACACTGTCCTGCACCAGGGCAGCCCCCAGCCCCTCTTCCAAGGGTCTTCAGCGTGTCTAGCCAACCTCAAGGGATGCCCGGCTCTTAGGAGGCAGGCTGGGGGGCTCCCCTGCCCCAAACGCCTTCCCTCGTGGAAATGAATGAGGGCAGCAACTGAGTGGTTGTTGATACAACTGGTGTTGACACATTTGTAAAGCAGTAAAATACAGCAAATGCGAGCAAAATAGTTTCAAATATGCTTTTTTAGAAAATTATACGTGGTGTTTTTTCCAATATATTAGTAAGACTTTAGTTCAGACGTAAGATATCTGCCACTTTCCTTGTCCCTCCCTTACATACCTAGGAAAACCGAAGCCCAATATTTTTGTTTTATAGTTTATTTAATCCCCCCCCATCAGATTCTAGACACGTGAATCACGCATTTTTAAGAAGCCTGCACATATCTAAAATGTACCAATCAACACTTTGATAAGATCCATAGAGAACCTTTAACGAGAAGTTCATGAGAGGTTGCAAGTAGAAGTGATTAAAAAATTACAAGTTTTTCCCAAAGGCATAAATATTTGTCTTGTTATAGTAGCTCAAGAAAAAGAAAACATCCTCGGGTGCTTAAGAGTCTACCAGACACAACAAAGGACTCAAACCTGAGTTTTATTGCTGTACATAAAAAGGAAGTCCCACTTAAGTGCCACCATACTTTCATAATACCATCCATAACTGTTTTCATTAAATAATAAAGCATCCTGAATTCCTCCACTGTTTGCAGCAAGATTTTTCAATTTTGCCAGGATGTCTTGCAGATAGGGCTTACTAACTTAAGAAAAGTGATCTTAAAGCATTAAAAGAAACCACACACACTACAATTTGGTTTCAGTTTGGAGCTGAAAAACTTCTGGTTCATCAATATTTCATTTTGATGATTTGCAACAGACCCCGCTAGACAGATAATAAAATACCCCTTTTCTTCCCCTTGCCATCTCCCCCTTCCCCAAGGGGGAGGTGCACTTTATCCATAACCAAAAACCAAAATCCTCTTGATTCATTGTTTGAGCTAATGTAATTTTTATTTTTTAAACTACCACTTGTACTCAAGGCTTTTCTGCTATGAATTCAGAAATAACAACAAACAAACAAATTAAAACCCAGAGTTCTCCAATCCCATGGACCTCTGATACATTTCAATACAGAAGGCATTACCAAGGCAATGAAGTTAAACCACTTTTTTTCCTCCCGATTTTCATCTTTACATTTACTGACTTACTCTGATGAGAAGGTTCTGATCTCAGAATTTCCCAAAAAGGCCATATTTGGTAAATGTTCTCTGATATGTGATGATATCCACAGTAACTCAATCATCCTGTCTGTACTGTTTATGTCTACTCCAAATTTCAAGATGTTTTACTTGCTGCTATTTCAATCTCACAGCACATGTGAGCGTGCTTACTACAAGGAGATTCGCTGTTTAAAATGATCTAAAAGTTAGCATTTTATTTTGATGTTCAAAATGCCATTTCCTTAGTTACAAAGAAGTTTCACTTCAGAAGAGAAAAAGAAAATCCAAAAACCCACTACCACTTTTATTTCTATTAGTTGCTTTTTTCTACGTTGGGGTAACTTTTCTAATCCACTTATCTAGCATTAAACTACTCCTCTCCAGCAGAAATTCAGAAGGTTTCTCCAGACATTAGCCAAGTGAATCACCCTGCAAGCAAAGTAGCAAATACGCACTGCTGTCTTGAAGAAAAATAGTCCACTGTATCCTTAGGAAAAACTCTTACAAGTTATAAACATCCTTTAGATTTTTAAATTGCAATCTAAATTATTATTTCAAATCCTTGAAAACAAAGAACTCCCCTAGTTCATGTCACTTATGAAACAAGTTCTACTTCCCAGCACTTTTTACAGTAGTATCTCAAACACACAGACCAGCTCCTCCCTAGTTACTTCTAGAATTGCTGCCTTGTTCAGCGCACAGGGCGGATGGGACTCTTAGATTAAATCATATCTGAATGACCAAGATAATATCCTAAAGAGAAGACTCATGTTACCTTGAAAACTTAAGTACAGACTGCAAGGAGATGGTCTGTGCTCAGACCAGTGAACATCAGGAAAGCTAATTTACTGTCTATTTTTTCCACCAGTCTCAACTCACTGTGGCACTTTCCTATGTTTTTTTCCACGAAGTCTTTTTTTATTGTTGCTTTGTTTTGTAAAGTGACATACAGATTTCCTTCTAAACATAGATCTCCAGCAAAGGATTTGCCATGGACCCTCTTCTTGAGAAGTACTCACCAATCATGACTGCAAGCATCTCCTTGGATAACTACCGGCTTCAGCTTTAAGGCAACACAGCCTGGCGTAACACACACTAAGAAGCCCCAAATCCCACGTCTATCACTCTTTTGCCTGAGGCAACTCCCTGTCCGTCTGTCTTGGCTTCCTCATATGTAAAATGGGGAAAACATATTGCAGGAGAGTTTGGAAGACAAATGCACTAGTGGTTGTTGAGGTTTTTCTGTATTTGGATTAAAATTACCATTTTAAAAGCTCAGTTAGCAACTGATTCTTTACCAAGACACGAAAAGAGACAGTGTTTGTAGGAAGAGTCAGCCTGCTTCATGAGATACAGTGATATTCACAATAAAGTTGGCTGGATAACAAATAAATTATCAGGCAATCGCTCAGGTAATATAAGCAAATGAATGAAACAGCTACTCGTATGTCTTCTGCAGGTGGAAGAAAGGGAACAGAGAACGTGGCTGCGTACTGATTGAACCCTCCCTCGCAGGCACCAGGAGAGCATCACGACAGTCCCACTTGTGACCTTTCTTAGCTCCCAGCTTTGCTACCATTCTGTAAAGGCAATCAGCTAAAATACGTATGTTAAATTGCATTCACATTTTCTACAGCTTACGTTGTTGTTTTGTGATACTTTCAGCAGACACTTAAAGCATATGCCAACACAACCACCAAAGACTTCTTGCTAACTCTACCTACAAACAAGGCATCATATTAAGTACGTGGGAAGACAACAAAAGAGCAGTTAAAAGCTACCTTTTTTTTATTTTTATAATACATACATATATATGTATGTATATATACAAACATTTAAATTTCACAACATATTTTGTGTTCTTTAAATTTCCTCTCCTGATTTCAGATCCTGTTCCCAAAATTACTGTTGTTTCCATTTTCACTTTTCAAAACATCCAAAAAAGAACAGGAAAATTCAGCTGAATGATGAGGGTTCCTCCTGGTTACATACTCAAGAATTTATGTTTTTCATCCTGTCACAAAAAAAATACCCAGTCCTCTGGTTAAAAAAGTTCTAAGGAGATAAACTAAGACATGATGGAAAAGCAGATCTTTCTTCTCCTGTCTCTAAATAGAAAAGCAAAAAGCCTGCAAACATAGTGACTTGTGAAATGGCTTTCATACATTTAATTTTAGACACACTCCTAAAAATGAAGGAAAACCAGTAATTAAGCAGTAATTCTAGGAAAGTCTCTCCGATATCCAAAAATCTAACCAACCTTCGAACACCTGCAGTTGATCAACTCAGAGAAATCCGAGGGCAAAAGGTACAATATATCTTCAGCAGCGATGCATTTTACACCAACGGTACCCATTTTATGAGAGAAAAGCTACTAAAGATTTAATGGTGCCAATTAAAAAAGCCAAGAGTTTGAATGGCTCGATGGCTGAGTCACAGACCTTTTGCCTATAATAGGTTCCATTATAGCCCTGAGCTCAAGCTGTGGGAAGAGGATTGCAGATGAGTAAGAGGAATTTGTATTTATAAATGTTATTGCAAATGAAGGTGTCCTTTAAGCTTTACGCAGTTGTGACTCTAGCAGCAGTACAGCAGCTTGCACTTATCCAGATTCCCAGTTTTAAATGAGATGTTCGGAAATTTGTGGACACCTCACAACTGCAAAGCACTTTGACAAAAATTAAGCCCATCACTGTAAAGCCCTCACCACTTCCAAACCTGGAATGCTTCAATACTTCCAATTTTTGTTATCAGCCCTGATTTTTGGTGTTCATTTGTGTTTACAGAAAACAAGGTAAGTCGACATGGCTGAAGACTGAAGAAATTTGTACCTAACCACAGGACGTCTATAAACTGCCGCTGTGACGGAACAGTGAGGAGGAGAAAATTAAATGTTAAAGTGCATCTCAAGATGACTCCCACTGAACCCAGAGAAGTATTTGTGCAATAGCACAATTCTGTATACAAGTCTGATCATACGCATCAACAACAATTAGACTTCAAACAGATACAGGTGCAGATTACCCTGAAGGAGAAGGCTAGAGGGAATTTAACTTACTTTAGCCAGATTGCTATTTAAGAAAACATCAGCAGGTCCTAGTAGAGGAAAGGGGAAGAACTGAGATGAAAGGTAAAATTGGCACGAGAACAAATTGGGTATAAAACCAGTGACTAATAAATTTAGGATACAAAGTCTGATGCATGTTCCAACAATCAGACTAATCAGATTTGGGTCACAATTTCAAAAAGGACTACTGAGAGCAAAAGTCAAGTGCTCTTTAAATTGAAGTTTGATAAGGTTATGAAAAGTACTTCATGAGATGCTATATGCGACAGCTGGAGGCACAACTCAATGGCCAGACAATCTTCACAAGTACTTTGCTCCTAATGACTACTGACAGTCAAAAATCAACAGCAAGGTCTCGTTTGGATTTAAAAAATACATTTATTTTAACACATGTAATTTGGAATGTGACAAACACTGGGCATTCTAGTTCAGAAATTAGTTAAATATGCTTAGAGCACCTATTTATGGTTAATATTCCAGGGGAACTAAATATTAAGCAAACCAGTAGTGTGGGTAAGCCAAGCTTTTTCGTCATATAAGTTTTACACCTTCAAACCTGAAAAAAGGCCTGATTGTCTCTAATTAAACTACCTGATTCAGTCTGAAAAAAAAACCTATTGCCTCTTTTATAAGCCTTACTTTGCTCACACCCTTAAACCCTCAAAGCTATAAATAAGACTACTCAAATACCATATGGAAAACCCCTGTGATTTCAGACATTTTATTTATTACATCTTTCTTTGACTAGTAAATGCTTTTGTTCATACCACGGCTATCCTAGAAAGGGTTACTTTTAAAATAATGATGCCACAGCTCCAGTATCCTTGTGCAATGGCTTTTCTATTCCTTGTTTGCACAACTTTCCCCAAACGATGCAGAAGTCATTTTTATTTTTAGACACTCTTGATGGTAAAGGTTTGAGAAAAGTAGAAGTAAGCAATGTATGAAATTGCTGGTCATCGGTTTCTGATTTACACAGTTATAATATTTTAATAGGAGGGATACACTTTTAAGGAGTGGGTTATTGTAGGAGATGCTGGTATCCAACTGCTGTGTGTGTCTTAATCTGCACCAGGAATATAACCAGAAGGGCTGAAGGGAGAATTTCATTCCTTTCTTTCTCACGTTCTGCTGGCAACCTTGTTCCTCCTCAAGAGCTTCCTACACACAATGTCCCTAACACAGGAGAGGTGAATCAATGAGCATAAAAGGCAGTAGGAACAAATTCTTCCTTTAAAATTGCTTTCCATAGAAACTACTCCAGAGCTCCCAGATGGGAGCCCCCGACGGCTCTCCAGACCAGTTAATTTACTATCTAAGCCCCGCTCCCGTCCCCACCCAGGGAGGCAATTAGATGGTTCACGGGAGTGCTTTGTTTTGGGCTAAGTCCATACAAGTCTGTGTAAAGACACTTGGAAGAGATGGAGAAAAGCAAGAGTTTCATCACTTGCACCTACGAGCAGGCACATCAGAGCCAAGCAGGCAACGACAGAGCGAGAGAACATGAGGGTCATACCTCAGCTACTCGCAGCCTAGCTTGTAGCGTCTAATATTTATATATCTTTCCCCACAACTTTTTCTTTTCTTAACTCACAAATACAAGCATTTACTGCTTCAGCTTTCACAACTCAGAGAAAGCGTCCATGAGCTAAAAGAAAAATATGCTGATTGAGATTTTAGCAACGCTGCTTTTGTGATGTTCCAGACTAGGAACTGAAGTAAGGTGGATAGTTTCACGTGCAATGACAATATACCCTTTGTGTATCAGCCCCTACAATTCCACACCAGGATATTTGAGTATCCAATTTAGACACAGTAAAAGTCCTTCACACGTATAAAGTTATGTTCTGAAGCTTTGCATTTTGGACACGTGAAGAGACAAAGCAGATTGTCAGACCACCTCCATGGCCTCGTTGCCTGCTGGAGGCCGTACAGGGTGGTGTATGAAAAACAGACAACCTGGCACCCCAGTGTGGGTGCTAGGGGAGAGCCTGCAGCAGCGTTACCTCCCACCTCCCACCTCCTGCCATCAGGGCTCCCCTCGGAGCCTGGCCCACACAGCAGTGGCAGCTGGGGGCAGAAGAGGGCGGAGGTTTGTGGCCGCCTGCGTAACCCCAGGCATGCCCCCAGCGGCACGTTTCCACCCTGGGAAATGGAAACAGCGAGAGAGGGTTCATTCACCTGCCCTGCCAGCGTATCCCCGCTCCCTCCAATTGCTCACACATGCTCCGGTGGAAGAAGTTAGTGGCAGGGACACGTCGCAGGCTAAAGGTATTTTTTCTGGCTGGCTTACTGACATTAACCTGCTGGCAGCTCAGGGAACGGTGGCTTCACGCTGTTACGTCCCACGAGAAGATTTCCAGCTTCACAGAAATGCTCGGCGATGCCTGCTTCCCTCCAAACCCAAAGGCAAATACAACACTTCTTGCATCTTTCCACACCTTCTCCAAAGAGGATGGGGACAACCCGCTGCTTCCAGGCGGGCTGGGAAGGCAATGCCTCTATCAGCCAGCACCACATCCACCTCCACAGCTTCCTCCATGCCACACGTCGCTTTACACTGAGCTCTAACTCCTCTCGTTTCAGACACTGGCCTAACCAGACCCAGCCTGAAGTGAGGTTTACGCTACAGCATCCAACACTCTGCTAAAAGCTTTTTGCTGTTTGCTTCATTTTTTGTTGTTGTAAGCCTCTAGAGCAGCAGTGTAAGACACCTCCCCTACACATGTTGTGGTTCAGCATATAACCTGCCTGCCTTCACCACCTTTCCCAGGTCCCCAGGGGACTCGAGGTACGCAGGCCACAGGGTGGGACCACTGCCTCAAAGAGACTTTAATGGATGCACGTGAGATACAAAGCCCAGAGAGATCGGCCGTAATCAATTCTATTTTTCTCTTGAGGTGGGGAGATAGCAGCTCCCCGAATGGCCTTGCCATCGCAGTATTTTATTAACTTCAGCATGACAAAGTGGGCTTGAAATCACAGACTTGTTAAAAATCCTTTGATGTTATATATGCTGCCCAAGATCCATTTATGTCAAAGAGCCCAAGATACTCCTCAAGCTCTCGCTCTTTAGTCACAGCAACAAATAAAGAAAGCCTTTGAATACGTTATCTAATATGCATATTATGACATGTCATAGCCAGGCCTTTTCCCAGCTCCTGCAGTAATTGAACTAAACCAACAATTAAATCAGAGAATGTCATTAGGACTGAACTCACCCCCCCTCCTTCAAAAAAAAAAAAAAAAAAACCAAACCACTCTTCCTTTTCTGCAGACAAACACCTCGTTTATAGGTACCAATTGAGATAACTCTTAATTATAGTGTCTAAATCATATTTTAGTTATCCAGCCAGTCTGATTAACATTGTTCTATGAAACATTAAGCACCTTATCTTTAGTAAAAGACCACCTAATGAGCTCCAGCTGTTCTTTACCAAACCTATAATAAAACGTAAAAATCCCTATATGTAGCGGGTCTCAAATCAGATGTGCCTACAGCAATATCAGGTTTTAATTTTGTTTTATATTATAACTAGAGTTGCGTCTAAAGCGACCCATTACAGACTACCCCTCACCACCACCAGAAGCGAGGCGCAGCGAGGAACAGAGATTCCTGCTTTTAGGATCGAGCCCAGTAGGGTTATTCTCTGTAAGCTGCCTCAGCCACATATTGATTACACCCCCGCTCCCAACTACGCAACCTTTGCCATTCAGCAGCATGAACTAGCAGCAGAAATAGCTAATGGTAAGCTGAGCTTTAGTCTGCAGTTTGTGGCTGTTGTGACAGTTTGTGGCTGCTACTGCGCGTCTCCTCCTCCATTATCCTATCCAGATGCATACTGCTGACAAAGTGCAGGCAAGCGAAGCATTTCTGTGTTACACGACATAGAGAAGTTCTTGATCTGCGTGGCACTGGATTTTACAGCAGGGAACTTCAGGAACTGCCCTGCAGCACCTTAGCACTGCTACAGAGCACCTTACAAACACACAGGAACATTAATGTGCATGGGAATATTAGCAATCCAACCATGACACAAATGATTAACAAGCAAACTGTGTCAAATAGCAAAAATTCCCCAAATCCCTGTACAATGCCTTAGTTACAGAATTACCTGTTTTCCAACAAGTTGTCTGGAAATATTCCAAGGGAGGTAGCAGAGAGAAAGACTTAAGAACTAAATAGTTTTCCAATATTACAGGCATTTATCCGTATTTCCACAAGTGACAATCCTTGTCCCTATAAACATTTACAATACCCCATTAATAAACTGAGACATAAATAACAACTATAAAGCCCAAAGTCTTAGCATAGTTTCAATGACTACTGTGCTTCATGTACGGTTGCATATGTAACTGGAGAGGTCACCTTTTTACAGCAAGTATTGCTTTAAATTCTAACATGCACTGTATGTTATAAGCCTCTCACTATATTTAGCAACAATTGGCCGGTACAGAAAGATTTATTCCAAAAATAAAATAAAGCACTTCATATCATTCTGTGCTCACATGTAAGGAAAATTACGGCATTATCACAGTTATCAGAGTCTTGCGGGGCCAAAAAAGATAGGAAGTACCAGAATGCAAGTGGATGGAGGGCCATCTGGAGAGGGAGAGAGATGTAAAAGGAGAGTGGAAAAAACAAAGTTCATATTGACACCTAGATTTTAGGAAGTTAGTTATGAAGCTTAATGCAAGTTTACTCTCCCTCTTTTCTTACAAGAACACTAAATTCAAAATCTACAGAACCATTAACTTCTTAATTACTCTGGTTATTATGTTATTTTGGTTATTTGAGTTATATAAGATATAATAAAACTATTTAAGAATGATTGAAATTGACTAATGCTTTTCTTATTCAACTGACACAACTGATTAAATTGTTCAGTCCATTTTACAAACAGGGGTCTTTTGTGAGTGGGCATACACTCCTTTCAGAAACTCTTGTACTATATATGAAAACTTCTCTGATGAAAACCACAAGAATTGATATTTAACAAAACAGAAAAAAAAAGTGAAAGATAAAATTTAATTCAGTGCTTGGTTCTCCCTGAAACACTTTGGCATGTTCCCTGAAACAATACAGCAAAGATAGATTTTGTGTTGTATACTGAAACAGTTGCAGTTTTTTGAAATGAAAAGGTTCACAGCGTTACAGAGAAACTTGCCACGCTCCAGAAGTTAAGAATTCTCAGTATTTCCTTTCTACAATGTCAACCCATACAATGTGAGCCCACTCCTAGAAGTTCTTATGTCGTATGCTTGTCCAGGATAAGCCAAGAGCTGCTGCCTCCTAAGCTTGGCTAACAAAAATTAAATATAACAAAGCTGAGGAAGCAGAGGAAACAGACCCTTGGTACTGATTCAGGGATGCACAGGTGATGGAGCAACAGAAGCAAAAAAACAATAATTCCTCCCAACAGTGGAAGCTCAGAGAGATCCACTTGTTTCCCATTTTCTTCCACATCTTGTTTATCTTCTCTGCTCCTAGGTTAACCTCTACAATTGCTGGATTCCTGCACAAGAGGCACCGACGTTTTGTTGCACGAGCTTGCTTCCACCTGCTTCTTAAAGGTGGAAATCTCACTCCTCCCCAGCATATTTCTTCCACAGGCTGTTCTACTAGGTTAGCGAATTGAAAACTATGTCTATGTATGTATATATTTTTTTACTTACTTTTTTTTTCTTCTGGCTATCATTTCTGCCAGGTTAGTGAGAGAGTCAGCTCTGAGGAGACTAAAGAACAGTCCGAGCAGTGGGGAGTGGGATTCCCTGCTCTGAGCTGTTACACTGGCTGGCCCTGTCCTCTTGAGCTGCACTCAAGCAAGAGCAATACTGGAAGGAGCTACAAGAAAAGCAGGGAGATGACACATTTTCAAGTACTGGATGTCTGCGCAGGAATCTGAATCAGGAGTTTTTAAAAAAATGCAGAAAGTGCTGATTCAATGGTTTATAAATCAATCCTGTGCTCAGACAGTAAGCCATCCTATCTATCGGTTCTGTATCTTCATAAAGAAGACTTTATAATTAATGCAAGTTTTACATCTAAGTTTTATTGCTTTTAAATAATTCTTTATGTTGAAGGGCCAAAAAAAAAAAAAAAAAAAAAAAAAAAAACAATATATTCATGATCAAGAAAAAATACTTCATGGATATTGGAGGCATTGTCCCTCATTTTCAACACACATTGCACATGTAAAAAAAATGGTCCAAGCTCTCTTTGCTGGAAAGATTATGTTCTTTTGTGTCTTCAGTAACTAAATAGTTGCAAATATCTCAAATGGAAGAGGAAAAAAGTCCTTTTCTAAAGAAAAAAAAGCAAAACACCCCTCTGAAATTAAGTCATTTACATTTGTGTGAAAAAAAAAAAAAAAGGAAACAAAATGTGAAAGTTAAAGAAAATGGGAGAAGTTGGAATTTGACTGTCTAATTCAATAAAACAGGACAAAACTTTGGCTTCTAATGGCTAACAGCAGTTTTATCTTATCAAAACTTGAGGGGGAACTCCCGGGCTGGTAACTGAAGGCAAGTTCTACAGAATCTTGAGCTCACGTGAGGGTATTATAGGATCTCTGATTAAAGGCCAGAGGAGGAGGCCGTCCCCGTCTTCCCCACCAAGCATTCCCATTCCCACACCACCACCTGGGTGATCCTGAGGTCACACCACGGACAGATGCTGGGACGTGACCTAGACAGAAGGAAACTGGCCAGAGAAGTATCCTTAACAGCACAAGGGTTCACCCAACAATCCTGTGTGCGAGGGAAGGGTTAATATACTGCATCCCAGGCTTCATCTAGCTTAATTTGCATGGATTTTATTTTTTTTCCCCAGCACTTACTAGGCATTTTGAGAGTCATAAAGCTTCAGCTGCTGGAAAAGAGCAGTGGTGCAGAAGATAGCACCTGGTCTAGCACCGGTACAGCCCAACCACTCTCCAGTTCTCCCTCTCCAGCCCCCACACGCCTCAGGTTGCAGGCTGCACACTCCAGTTTCCAGTTTCCAAGCTGCTCGCACTGGCCTGAGCGGCGTGCAGGGCACTAAGGGGCACCAGCAGGCCAAATGGCTACTGCTCGCTAGGGCTCGGGAGGCAGGTGACTCGAGCAGCTAGCACGGCAGTGACTCCCTGAACTTCTCTATCCCCTTTTTAACCCTGGCTGTTGGCCATTTCCTCTCTGTTTCTCCTCCTCAGCGCCGCTCCATCAGGTCAGCTGTGTTTCTCTCCCCCCTCCCCGAGGGCCGCTTCCTGCCCACGTTTCCTACTCCGCTCCCGAGAATCGGCCTCGCCGTCCTTCAACCCCTCCCTGGGAGCCTGAGAATTAGTCAGAAGAAAGACTTGCACACAGAGATACTTTAACCACTGGGGAAAAAAAAAAAAGAAAAAAAAGAAAAAAAAAAGGGGGTGTTTCCCTCTCTCCTGAGCTACTCAACTTTAGAATCTGTGACAAAAAAAAAAAAAAAAAGGTACCGAATATTTATAGATGGCATCTCTGAAGAAAAAAAACAACAACAACAATTTGTTCCCCAAACCCAGACCACACTAGCACCTGTAAAATATATATCCATACTATTAAAAGAGATATCCAGAAAGGAAATCTCTCAAAGAGCAGGGAGGAACGGAATAGAATGAATAGAAAAGGAATGGAACAGAAGGTACAAATACATCATATTTGATGTAATTCTGATATGTTGTTCAGGTGAGGCAATCCTTTTCTTAAAAATACCAATACAATACATTAGCTTCAGAGCTGACTAAATTATCAGTTCTTTCATTATAATTCAATTTTGAACATTCAAAGCACTGGCCCCACTGAACTGACGGAGGAAACAGCCTCTGCAGACAAAGTTAAAAAGCAAACCTCAAAGCCACGGTGCTCCATTGGAGTGGAAGCTGGTTCAGAGGAAAGAAAGAGGAGGACACTTACGCAAGTTTGTAACACCCACATTCACAATACAAGCAAAGGCTGATAAGTTTAAAACCAATGGATGCCTCAAATTCCACATGCAAGAGTAGGATGGAAGACCAGGAAGAAGATCCATAATAAAAGACAGGAATTTATTAATTCAATTGCAACCTTACTAAGGCTGTCGCTATAATTAAAGCAATGGAAGAAAGGAAGAAAAAAAAAAAAAAAAAGCAAATCCAGTGTTTCTCCTTTCATTTGCTCCAGTTTTCAAGCCTTTAAGTTATGTAGGCTGATGATGATACAGACATCAGGGTTTGCAATATCAGTATCAGCTTTCAGTCAGGAAAAAAGCTTCTCCAAAACAACAGATTTAAATTTGTTCAAATAAATACAAAACATGAGAATGTGTTCAGTCATGGAAAAATAAGATGATTGCCAAATCCCACCAGCAGATCAAGACACTATACTGAAGTACCAAACAGCAGCGTCAGTTAAAAATATTTCTAGTTAGGCGACTCCTCAGATAATTCAAATGATTTCAAGAAAATACATTCAGGCCACCAACATATCATAGGAACTTTCCACATAGTCATGTTGAAGAACAAGTCCGGTAACTCTTAAGCCTCCAAAATTGGTATGCTGATGCAGACTTGTATTTTTATGCTAATGCTGCAAACTGACTTTACCCAAAATTCCAGAGCAGATAATTTAATGACACGAATTATTTTCATTGCAGTCAAATCATGACACCTGAGGGAAGAGCTATTCTTGAAATTGCTTGTACCTCCTTAATGCTTAAAAAAGACCATAGTAAAACTACCTCAAAACTACAGATCTTTGGCCCAAGGCCTACTCACTCCAGAATCACTCTAACCCCTTATTTACAAAAGTACACACAGCCTTCTCAAAGCTGAGGAGGAAATAAGTCTTTAGATCTCTTAATATCAATTATTAGACTGGAATATATCTAAGGAGTTTCATAACATGAATTTTTGTGGCTTGACAAAAGTATTTGATATCAGTTACTATATCCTTGGAGAGACCTGGATGTGAACTAGCTCACAGC
Source organism: Oxyura jamaicensis (assembly GCF_011077185.1). Taxonomy (NCBI): domain Eukaryota; kingdom Metazoa; phylum Chordata; class Aves; order Anseriformes; family Anatidae; genus Oxyura; species Oxyura jamaicensis. The sequence continues at coordinate 120,559,350 of NC_048894.1, read as the reverse complement.
AGAACCAGGTTCATCAGCATATCAGAGTATATTATACTTCATACACGTGAAATAACTTCAAAACTTTTACCAAAAGCAGTTTTAAAGGTCTGTTTTTCTTTTATTTGGAAAATGTAAGTTGTTTTGCAAACACTATTCTTCAGAACCTTAGCAAAATAAAACAGAAGCTTGTAAACTTAAGAAAAATGTGTGATTACCAGCCTTTACTTTTGGATAAAACCTATGGATTTTCTTCACAGCTTTTCATTCATCATTCGTCACAACTTCTGACTTGGCTTAATCAATCAAGGTTGAATATTAGTGCTTTATTTATTCCATGTGGTCTAGCACCCTCACCAATCTTGCCAACACACATTAGTTTGCTGGTCTACAAACACTTGAAAAACAAAACTAGAATTTCCAGGGCAGCCATGCGACTTCGCTGAACGTGCAGCACATGCAGTACCCCAAGAGACCAGCTAGCAGTAATGTGAAAGAGCCTCTGAATCAAAACAAAGAAGTATCCAACGGTGTTTAGAAATTGTAAAATCTTTTGGAGTTGTTCTACTTATTTACAGGAAAATGGTCAACAATCTAAATACTCAACAGCTGAGTCACACGTTTTCCGGAACAGTAGTTTGTTGCTTACGAATATTCATTTATAGGAAAAATCCTAACCATTTGAAATTATAACATTTCTTACTAAACAAAATTCCAGTACGCACACTGAAAGGTAGTTGGTTATGAAAAGACAGAAAGGAGATGAGGAGGCTGCCTCTTCCTACTATTCCCAAGCATTAAAAATATTTAAGTACCCAGGAGAAAGTCAAGTTGATTTGAGCGTGCCAGCAGTACCAACCAAACACAGGCTCTCTGCTGGGTTAGAATTCACTTTGAAACACCCGAGCTGAAAACAGTTTGCATTAACACCCCTCTCCATTGTGGTGTATCTGACTATAAATTACGCTGAGGCAGCAACGTGAAGTTTCAAATGCAGAAAGGTCCTGTCACAGGGATGACTCTGCTGGTGACTCAGCTGGACTTTCCCTGCCTCTTCCCCTACAATGAAAGGCAGGAAATTTCAAAAGAGTGCATTCATGCCAAAGAGAGCCAAGAGTTACCACGCAAAGCAAAGTCACATGCCCACAGGTAAACAAGATGGAAGAAAAAAATCTGGTAGCAAACTGCTAACACAAAACAAAGACCTCCTCCAAAAGAGGTAGGGCACCTCAACCCAGTATTTTTCAGCACTGCCAGAGCTGCTGTAGAGTTCTACCATTTAATCTAGCATGGAGGCCATTAACCGTAACCATTTGTCATTTAAGTGTTCCCATATTTGACTACAAATAATGTACATCGCTTCATGTTTGTGGAACATGGTTAATGAATAGGACTCGAAACTCCAGCCCACACAGGAGCCAGCAGCTACTGTAAATAAAAAGTTCTGTAGAACAACACACCCAGGATAGTCTATTCTTGGCAGAGAAAACTCTTACACTCAATTACTATCAAAATGTAAGAGAAACTGCATGGCATCAGACCCCCAAAGACCTATCTAACCTGATATCCCGCCTCTGATGAAGTCTGGGGAAGAGTATGAGAAGTAGACATGTACACAGTAGATGCATCCCGATAACGAACTCTCAGCCACTTGTTATTTATGGCACAGGTCTGATGAGCCAAATGTGGTGCCTTCATGTTTATCCAACACTGATGCACTTTTCTGTACATCTCAGAGATCAGCATCTTAATGTGGCGTTCTGCACTTACCACCTGATAATTTGCCGAATGCCCTACAACTATTTGGGAGACAAAAACAGAAGACAAACAACACTTGTTCCATATTCGTGTTTTCCATGCACCCATATCACTCACAATTTTACAGGCTTTCACTATATCTTCTCTTTTCCCCTTAACCATTCCTCCCCATCCTTTTTTTCCGGTGCGATTGTATTTTCTGAGGCCTGAGGAAGGGACCAAGAACTGCACAGCACTTGCCACATAGGCACACCATGCATATAGGCATCAACATTAGAGAAATCTCTACTCTCTACTACTTCCACAGCAATTCCTACCGTTTTACTCCTGTGACTGTCATAGTGCGTTTCAGACAGGCATCCAACAGCAAGATCCTTTTCCTAAGCAGAGATTTTTGTTTGCCATTCCATTGCCCAGGCACCATGCCTTGATTTATACTGCTTACAGCCAAACGACTGATGTTCCTAGTGCATTTCTAGCCATTAAGTTTCACTACTGTAGGCTCTTCCTCAGTTCTGCACTTGGCACTCAGCTTTATTTGACTACGTTAACAACAACAGTGAACATTGTCATCTGACTTTCCACTCTCTTCTACACCATTTATGAATATTTTGGAGAGCACAAGCTCACAGGCCCAACACAGATGCCTCCTCCGCTGTGAAAACAAACAAGCTACTCCCACCCTCTGCTTTGTACCTTGGCCAACCATCCTGCCACCACAGAACTTGTCTCCCCACGGCCACTGAACTCTTCCGAAAGCCTTTACTGAGGAACGTTTTCAAAACAGGGCTTGAAAATCAAACACACCAGCTGCACATCCCAATGCTGTGCTGGTGTGTATAATACCTGTAAAATTCAACTGAAGCCAGCAACTCACTGCTAACAAGGTCCTAGCTTTCATAACCGTATCTAGCTTTCATCTGTTAATCCAGCCCAGATGAATTGTCAATCTCCAGCTGTACCTCCCAGCCAAAATAATTAGCAGTTTTGTACACAAAAGGTAAAGAACTCTAGAATCGACACAGCAATTTCTGTCGAGTTAAAAGCAAAAGAATTTCACTTTCCTTCCAACATATCTAAAAACAAAACAGTAATTTGGTTAACCACAAGTATTACAGCCTTCCCATGATAAGGTTAGCTTCAAATCACTGAAAAATAATTACTAAGATGGCTTCTGTTGATTTAAAAGTACATAGTGATTTTCATTTCACCAACTACATTCATTTGTTGATTCATTTTATACAAATAAAAACAAACCAGCCATTTAAATAACTGTTGCTCAGCGAACAATCTTCTGCCAACTGACATGAAGGCAAAACCACGACAGAGGCAGGATAGCTGCAAATTCTGCATTCAAGCTTAAGAGCAGGGTTTTCACACATCTGCATTTTTCCCCAGGGGGTGAGGAGGAGCTGAGTTTTCATTGACTCGAACAATTTATATTTGATCCAAACAGTTTTCCAGGGGGAAATGAGTGCCTGTCAAGTGTTTCATTACTACAGTCAGGTCTCAAACTAATTACTTAATGGGAAGGTATGTTAGCAATAACTTTTACCAAATAAAAACTTAACAGAAGTAGGCTAACAGTGAACTTACTTGGCTAGCTACAACTGTTTGAATTACTGATTTTAATCAAATAACTGGAGTTATCATGTGGTTTTCCTCTAATTATTTAGTTTCAGCACTTACCTTTGTTGAAGTTACTCATGTGCTGTTCAAAACTTTGTAATAGGCTGCACAACTCGTTTAAGAGCTGAGCTGCCTGCATTTTACCTTTTCGGTTAAAGGGAAATGAACTCAAGACCGTCTAAAAAGCCCTTCTATTCTACAAGGAGATGCTCTCCTCCCAAACCATCTGTTGCTGAGAAAAAGAAGTTTACTGGATGATCAGATGAAAACACGGAATTAACTCCACTGCAGAAGACCACAGCTTTAGAGCTCAGCCCTTGTCACAGGCAGTCTCAAGTCTCCCATTGCTACAACCCCACCATTGCTAGCTGTGGAAGGTATCAGCAATGCTGGGTTTTGCTCCTTACAGCTTTATAAGTCTTATTTTACCATGTCTAGATTTTCTTTCTTTCTTTCTTTTTTTTTCTGCTAGACGTGTCAGCTCTCGTCTTGAGGGTAAAAACATCTCCAACCTTGTACCTCTTTCTTCTGATCCACAATCTTTTACTACAGATTTTTCCATGCCATCGTTCCTCCTTTTCAAAATTTCTGCTTATTCTCTCAGTTTTTTTGTTTGTATGTGTTTTTTTCATAAAGTCTTAAGTTCTCTCCATTTCTTTCTCTCTTAGCAGCCGATAACACAAGAGGCACTGCCAAGAGCCACCCTCTCAGCCAGGACTGCACAACGCTACGTCCACGTGAGAACAGTAATTTACATTCCCCAAAGAGTACGCCTGGAGGTGGGGGGAGGAATGGCCACCATGCAAATAAATTTTCCCCCCCAGTTTAAGGGGGAGAGCAAAGGAGAGAAAGATGGTCATGAAGACACCCTTTCCCCTTTCAAAGGCAGAGCTTCCTCTTCCCCCTCATGAAGAAGTGGGCCTTCCCCTCACCCCGGCTTAGCCCCTGATCTCCCTTCCAGGGCTTCACCGTACGGCATACACCCAGTGCTCCCCCCTCGGAGAATGTGGAAGCCTCTCCCAGCTGCTGAGCTGCTACATCCACCACTCCTTGTCAGCTGCCTCTCCGCAGCACATACATCTGATTCCCAGAGCCGCCTCATGCTGTGCGGAGCAGCTAACAGAAGCAGCCGGCAGGCAGCAGCGGAGGGGACTGCCGAGCAGCTGCCTTCCACGCAGTCCTGGGACGCTGGCTGGGACAGCTGTTTTTATGATTTATTGGTCTTATTGTAGCGTCGTATCATTAGGACTGCATTCCAGCAATTGTCTCCAAATATTTATGGGCAGAGGTACTTGGCATTAATTACCACGGGGCTTTAAAAATAATTAAACCTCTGATATCTTGGCCACCTATTCCTTCAGTACCAAAACCTCTTGAATGATTGACTGACAGAGCCAGAGGCAAGCGGTGGCAAACCCAAAGATCCCAAAAGGCACCTTTTCAGCTCAGGCTTAACTTACTAACACGCAGTCAAACCTGCTAAGCTACAGAGGGATCAAGATGTTTTAACGTTTCTAGCTTTTAATTGAAAAACAACATGGAAGCAATACACTTTCATGGCAATCCAGCAGATCAGAGACGCGGTAAAATAAAACTTCTATCTTGCTTGAGATTTCATTTAAGCCTCAGAAGATTTGATTTTAGACTATGATTCACATCTGCTGTCTTCTGTTGCATAAACCGTTGCCCCATCACTTCCCAACTGCATTACTTAGTGCTGGAAAAAGTTCATCCTGGAAATCTTTTCACATATGAAAATTTCAGCTTTAACTTAACAAAACACACTTTTTTTTGCAGGTTGCAAATACAAGGTGTTTAAATTACAGTTCTCACACATGCTTTCCATTTTCCCCTCAAAGGAACCAACATGGAAAAAAAAACACAGGTATTCAGTTTGCCCTGGCGCTGTATCATATTTCGGTCTACCCACAATGTTATCCTGTAATAATTACTGTAAGAACATTAGCAAGCTATCTGAACCTCATTTTACCTTCAGCTTCCGTGTACCAAGAAAGCCACGTAACCAGTAAAAACCAGGGAGGTCAGGCAAGAGCAACTGTTTTGAAAACACAGATCTTGTGTATACTGAAATTATTGCAAATGCATTTCATCTTTTACTCGTCGGAAGCAGCTTACCTGAAGGACAGGCACTTTTTGCGGTGTGTTTTGTGGTGACTGGTGAAGCTGTGCCCAAGGCTGATGATGAGGATGTGGTGGTGGTGAAGACTGATGATGTATCCCTGGATGAGGCTGCATGGGAGGACAGGTTGGCATTTGCTGTTGAAAAGACTGCTGTTGACTAGGAAGCTGCTGGCCAGATATTAGTCGCTCTTGTATTGCTTGTGGATCTGCAAGGCCAACACCTGGACAACCGTTTGGTCTCATGTGCCCACCCATCTCCCGTGGTGTTGAAGACATACCCATAAACGGACGATTCTGTTGCATGTTTCGGGGGCCCATATTCCTTTGTCCAATTCCCATGGCACCAGGGGGCTGGTGTGACGGCTGAGGATGGGGTATATTTGGATAACTGCCAACTTCCATTGGTATTCCAGCGCTACCGGGTCTGACCTGCGGAGGAGGTGTACCTGCTGGATTACTCATTGCTTTCATAGGTGACATGGGAGGTGGAGAGGCATAAGTTCCCTGAGGCTGTGAAGGGTGCATAGTTTGCGTGTTCATTTGGTTAAGTGAGCCACTAGGGTGGATGGGCTGCTGGTGCATTAGTCCTTGACCACTGTTTGATGGAAATCCTACAGCATTTGGGTATCTTGGTACAGACTGATTCATTGGAGTGTTATTTGTAAGGCCTAAATTCTGATTCATCCCTGTATTATTAACTAATCCCTGATTAAGGTTACTGTAAGGATATCGAGAATACTGCCCTGAGTTGTTTATAGTAGGTGAGGGTACCGTCTGGCTCCGAGAACTAAAATTAAGTGTTTGCGGCCGAACAGCACCCTGCTGGGGAGGATTAGGGGAGAATCTGGGACTGTGGGCTACTGATTCTCCATGGAGAGCAGTGGGGGGATGGTGGTGAAATTGCTGGACTGAGTGTCGCAAAGAAGGTGCCATACTGGGATTCTGCTGGGGCACATGAGACAAGTGGCCAGGTCCTGAGGTGGCAATGAAAGGGTTTCCCTGATTGAGGCCTTCTTGGCCTTGAGAAAACTGGTTCATCCTTTGCTGTTGCGGCTGACCGTGCTGCTGCATCGAAAAATCGCCGCGAGCCATGTAGTTTCCCATCTGCTGCATGTGCTGAGGGTGGCCCTGCCCAGGGGGTCCAGAGGGTGCCTGCGGCGGCTGCGTCGGTTGTGGCTGCGGCTGCTGTTGCTGCTGGTAGGGTGCTCTGATCTGGTCTGGCACTTGAACCGCCCGCGGCCCCCACATGGAGCCGCTGTCTACGAAGGGTTGCCCGTGTCTTTCATTCTGCATGCTAGGATAGACTCCCATCTGACCACCAGCACCACTGCCGTGAGGAACCTGAGGAACCGGGGGGTTGTGATACTGCGAATGAGGAGACGCTATACCGTTCCCAGGGGCATTGCTTATCATCCTGTTCGGCTGATCCATCAGGTGCATTTTCTGCTGTTCGTATTGATTATAGTGATCAAAATGGGTCAACTTTGCTTGATTTTGATTTGCGGGGGGGTGATGAAGAGATGACTGTAAAGAGGGAAATCCTTGATCCATGGGCATTTGCTGCCCCATAGGATTCACTGGGTTTTCAGGATATCCACATTCTCCAAGACCTTCCAGCCCTTCGCTGAAAATATTCCCATCTTCTCCAAACAGACTCATCATTCCCGGATCTGCCATCTTTTTTCAGCACACAGCTCCTCGGAGCTACAACTAGAAAGCTAGTCTGTGCTTCACCTCGGTGAGGTGTTTTGTCCTCAAAGCCTTTAATCCTCAACTAATCTCCTTCATGTCATTCCATATTTCCTTAATTCTTTTGGACCACGCAGTGTCAGGCAAAGTCTGGTTACTGCTCCTAGAGGAAGCGGGGGAAGGGAGAGAAAGAAAGGAAAATGTTGAAATAAATAACATCGGGCAATATAAACAAAACACAGTTAACTCTTTTTTAGACGACAGCTAGTTTCAGCCCCTGAAGCACATCTTAAAAATGCATTTCGCTTTAAGAAGGTTGCGTTAGCTTTATCAGAAGCTTTATTACGATAGAGAGTTAGGAAGCAAGCAAAAACACTACCCTTAACCTTAAATTAATCCATTCACTACACTTCCTAGTGTTCCTTTCTTGGGTGGAATAGAACAAAAGAACACAACATGCAGCAGCAGCAGCTGCCACAGCAGGTAGGCAGATGTATGAATATAGCCAAAGCAGCCCATCTGCCGAACTAAAGCCCTGAAAACGCTCTAGTTACCAACAGCATGTCCTTAACCTTATTCCCTTGAGCTGCGTAATCAGATGAGCAAGCAGAAGCACCAAGTCCTGCGACAGACTAAAGTTAGTTATACAGACAACAGATTTTTCAAACACGCACAGAGGTGACCCTCCAAAACGTACCAAACTCCACAGCCTAACTCAACATTTAGGGAGAGAAATAAATTTATTTTCTTAAGCACAGAATTTATCTTAATTAAATGAAATTGCAAACTGAAAGACAACATGACACCTTCCTGTTTTAGCAAAACTATATACTGAATTTGTGTAAGACAATTAATTTCAAAACCTGCATTTTACATATGACAGACTTCTGAATCCCCACCACAATTTCCCTCACGATGATTATGGGGAACACTGTCACTGCAGCTCATTATTCATCTTTGAGCAATCACGCTACTAACCGTAACTACAGTAATTCAGAAGACCACACTGAAGTTTTGCTCTCTTGAAAATTACGCTCTGTACGAGTCACTAAGGAGAATTAGCAATGGCAAAAGAATTTAAATAATAAAATAGTCACCCAGCAACGTATGCACTTGGACATGGGGGGTGGGAAATTATGTAATGCCTGTTAACAGAATACCTTCAGAGAAGTTTGAGTCTAGCTTGTTCGCAGGGAAGCCTAGCATGTTCTGAAATACCTCTCCCTTTCCCCACAACTCAACTGACTTTGTCTTCTTAAAACCAAAGCTATTCAAACACTAATTTTCCTTCTTAAGACCTGAATTTTAAATGCTGTGGTTAAGGAAACCCATCCACATAGCAAATAAAAACAAAACTACTATTTTTGCATCATTGTCATTATTCAGCATCAACTGTACTTGCAGATACTGACCTGCCCTTAATCAGTGATCACACAAAACAAGATTTACAAATTTGCACTTTCGCATCTTACATTTTGTTGCAGAGGAGGGATGCTTTCAGTCACTTTGGACGCAAAATGCCAGGCCATACTGTTTTACCTGGAGGCAATTTGCCCCAAACAAGTTTTAGGGAGAAAACATCAGCACATTTGTTACACTTCTGGTAGCCATTGTCAAGAGGACCTTCTACAGCATGAGGCAGAGGGCGAGAGGAAAAGCACAAGCATTTATCACTCCTCTTAAAATAGCATTTGAATGTCACCTTTAAAACCACACTCTTAAATCTCTTTAGTGCTCAGCTGGGATATTAACACTTATATTTCTAAATCACTTGAGGGTAAATTCCTACAAGCCATCTTCATGTCTCTTAATATCTATTTCTTTTGATTTCATTTTCTTTATTAAGCAAAAGCCATCTGTACTGCTTCCCACCTCAATCAGTTTACTAAAACACAGCATAAGAAAACTCCAACAAAGCAAGGAGCCTCCTTCACTGAAACAAGCTTTCAGCATTTGACTGCTCCAGAGCAAGCCGTTCGGTCATGGTGAAGATCCCGCCGGTGATTTAAGATCACCCAAAGACTTCTGATGCTGCACACTGCAGTTGGGAGCTGGCAAAGCTGAACACCATCGGGTACAGAGGGCCTCTAATGGAGCAGTCACTTTGCGAAACAGCACAGTGCACAGACACCCTGGGCAATAGTATCAAACCGAAGCCAAGCTGAGGATCTCCCCCATCAGCTTGCCTACTCACGCCCACAGAATTACAGTCAGGAAGAATTTTCACTGATTTGGTTACATAAATCAGCTAACAAGCTTCCAATAAAACTCAAGTGCTAGTCAGCCACCACCAACAGCCAACATCAGCAAACAGCAGTTAGGACCTGCTCCTGTACCCACAAACCCAACCTGAAACAACGTAAAGGTTTGGCTCAGACACACACCTCCATTCTGCCCAGCTGGCTCCGTCCCAGTCTGCAGATCTGGACTCGGACCCATCACTTGCACAGGAGATGTGCTGTTGAACCCAGAACACGTCTGGTTTCCTGAGCACATGGCCTTTAAAAAGATAAGCAACCTCTAAGTTTATGGCGTGCTTTGCACGCAAACAACAGATCTATCATCTAGATTAAAAGTGAAAATGCTGTTTGCCACTATTTATGATTTTAGCTCTGCATTTTTATCTGAAGTGCCAATTGATTTCATGTTTGTGCTGTTAATGCTAAAGCTATAAGGTTTGAAACACGGCATGAAAAAGTGTTTGAGAAGTTGTCTCCAAGTTGTGGTAGTATTTCTTCAGATTAAAGTTTGGCCTTAAAACTATGACTGCAGTCATTTACAGTCAACTGTGCTCTCATCAACCTTATTCTACTTCCCCCCCCAAAAAAGTCTCACCTCTGATGTGATATACGATTAATAGCACATGTTTAAGAATGAAAGACAATAGCAGCTACAATCTGATCAAAAATAACCAACTATTTTAACCAAAAAGTCAGTACTTGAAATTTCCTTGTAACTCGCAACCTTCTATGTTAATAGGACAGAAGTCTTCTTGATAATTACTCAAGTCACGAAAGTCACGGCTTTACAATAAATTGCAACCTTTTTTTGCTTCTTTCACTACAAGCAATGTAATTTCTCTGCTTAAATCCTTCAGTCTTATCAAGGTTGTTTTTAGTTGTTCTTGTTAGTCTTCTGCTTTTTTTCTATGAAAAAAGGCACAGACAAAAAAACGAGGGTAGGTCCTCCATCAAAGAGTAATTCTAGCTAAGACGTTCACTAGGCAGTATCATTCACTTCCCTGTGAAAGCAAGCAAACTAACATCAAGACTGGACAAAGACTGACCATGATATATTCAAGCCTAAAGCTGGTGGGGTTTTTGATTTTACAGCTTAAAAATACATCTTTATGCATCATCTTCTCTACTACCCCATTTGCTACAACCAAGAGACATTCATGGAACAATGACTATCTGAATCCTTAAACAGGCAGACTGCTGAATAAACGTGACTGTACGAAGAGATGGTGATTTTTTTCTAAACATAATCTTAACCAAACTCGCAGACTTTGCTATAAAATTATATAGCTTTTCTGTTCCTGAACATGAAAGTTTGTACCAACTAGACTGAACTCAGAGTCAATGAATATATTTCCTTAATGCTGCCTAGACAACCTACTTCTGTTCTAAGCAATGGTATGATCCCAACCACCAGGACAGTCGATTGCTTAACAACCCTGTTGTCTCAACAGACAAAGCTTAAGTTTACTCTAGTCCGCAACATTCCAGTCCTAAACAGCCAGACCTCCCATTTAAGTCGTAGTTAACCATTGCTCGACTTCGTATTTCAGAGTTCAGCAGCCTTGGGCAGCTCCCCACTTCTATGAGTGAAACAAAACTGGCTGCTGCATAAGCATAACCTGATGTAGCGCTGCAGACCTCAAACCTGAACTTCGTTAGCCTTGTTCCCAAAGCAGAAAGCAGCAGGTCCCGGCCCTCAAGAACAGGAAGCAGCAAGGCAGCATACAGACGTGCCTGCCCTCCGCTATGCCATCTGCAGATTCTTCTGTACAGAAGAGCTCTTTGTAAATCGGGGCATGTCCCTCTACGTCCTTCTACACAAGACATTTAACTCCATTTCTTGATAGCTATACAGCAAGTAAACAAAACAAAACAAACAAACAAAAAAAAAAAGTGTAAAAGGCTGCTAATACTGACTGCTCAAAGATTTTCTTCCAAGTGAGATGTGTCATACGCCGCTGACATATACATGTGTATGACACATACAGCTATCAGTTGATATCTCAGACAAAACTATAAGTACTTGACAGACACAAACAAAACAGTTTCTTATATAATGGAACTATGCATCTACACAATAAAATATGCACTGCAAATACCATGCTGCTTTGAAGAATTAGGCTAAAGAGACCTCTCAAGCTAAAAACTGAAGCCAAAGGTCATTTTGAGGCTGGAGCTTCAAAAATGTAGGATTAAACATTAGGCTACTAAATCTGCATTTAAACAGTGCATATTTAAACTGCTTTTCAATACCACTAAGCTCCTACTGGCTGCTAGGAGTAGTAATTTAAGTATTTGCCACATAGGAGTAGATGGCACACATGACAACAACCAATGACATATTTTAGGTTGGAGGAAAGCACTCGCCAACAACTCCATAAACACAATATCCTGGTAAATTCGTACAAGTCATGCCAAGAAATGACTGCTATAGAAGACAGCTGATGAGATTTCCACCTTTGAGTTCATCTACCTATGGAGCAAGCAGCACTTCTGATGCCAGGACAGTTAAGCAGGTGCCGTACCACACGTGTAGGAAGCATGCCTAGTCTCCGACTCGTTTAATGCTTAGTTCTTGTTCTATCACAGACAACTCTTCACACACAGTACATTCTTCCTGCATATAGATTAGCCAACATGAAGAAAAAAGAAAGATCTGTAAACTGATTACAATAAGATTTTTAAGTGTAACTTCCAAAGAAACATGGTTATCTGAGTGCCTAAAAGACACTTCATATCTATCTATAATGCTTTTCTATAATGCTTTTTTCTTTTAATGCCATAACACACTTTCAGAAAGTACAGCTGTGTTAAAAATCAAGTCCATATAGCTTGTATCAGATCAAAGGATGGCAGGAATCTTGCTCCCCCCTGCCCTGGGAAAGGGAGAATGGACATGTGAAGGTGAAAAGAATGAACTCACACGGTTCAGGAATATTCTTCTGCCTTCAGTGACAAGAGTCAGCAAATAGAATGTAAGTATTTCTGCAAAGTTTAATTTCAGATCTGTCTTAGTAAAATCCAGCTAATTGGCTCTTTGCAGAAAACACATCCCTGCAGAAATCTACACTGGCAAATTTAAGGCAGTTAATAGGTCCTGTTAAACCAACGAGGAGGGGGAGGTGGAATGGAAACCTCACATGCCTTTCCTCAGAAATCAGTTTTTGCATATGTGGAGGCACCTAAACAACACAAATGTTATTCAACAACATTTTGGGGGCAAGAAATCCATCAAATCTAAGTTTCCCACACGATCTTCAAGTAGAAACCAGATTGTGTTTTATTTCCCTAACACATCACGTACTTTGGCAAAGAACAGGCTTTTACAGAGGCAACTGAGGGCACAACAGCCTTAGAATATTTGGCAGCTCGCTGCTGTCAAGCAGCTGATGCGGGAATGACCAGCTAGAGTTCAGCCTGCGCCACGCATTTGGAAACAATATCCTACGTCATTCAAGTTCACAGGAGCTTTGGTACGAGAACCACAACGGCATCATCTAGGAGGAGGATGATGCAAACCCACCCAGCCTGGCTGTTACAACACGCACACCGGCGGCGAGCGACTTCTGCATTCACAGCGCCAGCTGGACTGCGAGCGCTCCTCCTAACATGGGGCACTGCTAATTTTAAATCAGCACCTACAGCGTTAAGCAAAAAGCCGCAAGCGTGGTCTTTTCTTTCCAGGCCAGAAGAAAAAGAGGAACGTGTTTATTCCTTTTGTTAGAAATCCCCAAGTGCATACTTTTAATAAGGTTATCAGAAGGGGGAAAAATTGTTTTTACATATGAGTACATTAGAAAGGGCAAGAGGGGGAGGAACAAGCCTAAGCCAGAAACACTTCAGTTTTCGTGTTATGTGGCTTGGAATTTTAAGAGGCCTTTTTTGGTCATACGACCACCCTCTCTCCCAACATAAGTTTAAAATACAGATGGGAGAAGGAGGAGGTTTATCTAAAAATAGTCCTAGATAAGTAAGAGAAACAATTGCAGTCACAAAAATATGTCAGGAATACTTTTAAAAATACTCGATAGCCACGTTATCTTGCAAATAGCCCTCTGAAGAGGAGCAGGGGCCGGTTTAGCATAACCCCGTGCTCAGCCTGGATGCCACCCGAGCGCAGCCCATGCGGGATGTGTGATTTTTAAGCTTTAACCAGAGGGTGAAGCATCGCCGGTGCCGAGCGCTTGGTCCCTGCTGCGGACATGGGCCATGGCGACGCGAGGACAGCGGGAACAAAAAGCCCGAGCGGGACCAGGGGGGAGGCGTCAGAGGGAAGCCATATATTGCTGCCATCAGTCACCACGAAATCTCTTAGCAATTACGTCCCCTTATAAAGCTGACACTAAACCAGCCGAGGATTCAAGAGGTGGGGCCAGCGGCGACCCGCTGAGGCGCTGAAAAAACACCCGGCGCAACTGATGACTCTTGTTAAGGGCCGCGCTTTTTGTGCACCTACTGCAGTTGTCACTGATTAACCAACTGATCTGGCAATTTCCTACATTCTTTTGCATTTAAAAAGGATCTGAGGGCTGAGAGTCGTCCCCTTTCATATTCCAGGAGGAGCTGGAGACAGCAGCCAGGCCTGGCCAGGGCGCAGGGGCCCCGCTCCGGCCGCCCTCCTCCCCCCCGCTCAGGCCTGCAGCTGAAAATAATTTATCTGTTGGCTTTGCAAGAGCTCGGCATCTGTGATTGGGAGGGAAACATATCCATCACGAGTAAACTTGAGCACAAAGACAGGCGGGGTGTCACAGGATACCGAGGGCCAGAGGTCACGGCAGCGAGCGGGAGGCTTTGCGCGGGCCGGGGCAGGCCGCAGGCATGGCTGTCCCCGTCCTCTTCGGCATGCAAAGCTGTGCAAAACGGCAGTGGTGGGACACGGTGACATCTCTGGGGTCAACCAAGCACCCACACGGCCGCCATCACGCAACGATAATGGACAGGTGATGGAGGAGCAGGGCCCGCAGCCTTCCCCTTCGGCTAAGCGGTTGGAAGCGGCTCGCGGTGTTTGGAGAGCTGGGAACTGTAAAAATTCATGAGGTGGATACCCGGCTGTTTCCCAGGGTTTCTGAACACGTGATTTTCAGTGAAATGTATTTTTTTAATCATGGGCAGGTTTTAAACTTAATCATTATCCCAAAAGGCTATTTCCAGCTAGGGAATTATGAGCACTTTAAAGTAGCCAGACCCTATATTTTACTTTACCTGTTAAAAGGCCAATACAATCATGTTTCATTCATAGTTTATGAAGTCTGAAAAACCACTTGATGAAATTACAGTCTACCCATACCACACATGGTATATTTGTCCATGTATATTCTATAATCATTTCAATTTATGACTTGTACTTAAGAGTCATTTTCCTGTACATGTGTTCTTCATAAATACTGGTAGATCACAGTCTGCATTTGTACAGGAACCACATATCCACACTCATTTCTGTGAAGATAAATACACTTTATACATCCAAAGTGAAAAGCCAGAGTTTTCACAGAACTAAAGGGAACATATTTCAGGGTCGTGGAACAAAATGGTAGTTCTCCCTTACGCTCTTTACATGTGGCAAGATGAATCATCCTACATCTGAACTTAAGCCCTTACTCAGCATCCAGCACTGATGGTAATTTTTGCCCAATATATTTAGCATACTGCCTTGGACCTTTCAGCAAATAAAAAAATTATATACTACATTTGAAAAGGATTACAAGTTATCGTCCCCTCCCCCTCAAAATAACATCGATGTTATATAAAGTAAGTATTTTAAATGAAATCACACATGGTCTATTGGATTTTACAAGTCTTGCTTTTGAGTATTACAGGTCTTTTTGCTAACAAACATAGTAATTCTGTATTTTATCATATGTAATAGACTATTTAAAAGCAGCGTTAAATTATTTCACTAACTTGAAGTCAACCGTAACAAAAAAGGGTTTTGGAGCAAGGGGACAAGAAAAATAGTACATTGGACAGAATGCATTTCAGAAACCTTCGTTTACTGCTTGGACTGTTAAATAGGCCCACTGATTTCCCATAGAATATGGAAGCTGAGATACAGGACAAATACCTAAACACCTTCCACAGCTACTCTTAATTGGACTGCTCGAGTTTTTTGCTTTTTAAAAACACAAAATTAAGATTATCACCTAGAACATCCTATTGTTTTGTTTGTTTGTTTGTTTTTTGAAGAAAGATATGCCAAAAAGGTGGTTTATTCTTGGCCTGTGGACTGGCAACATGCACTTATTAAAAAAAAAAAAAAAAAAGTCAAACTTCATTTATGACATCTGCCTCAGTGAAGACCAGTGATTATTAAGACCACACCATAAGTGAACTATACCAAGCTATCTTCTGCAACAGAGAACACTGAAAAGAAAAGAGGTCAAAGCTCTCAACAGTTTCCTGTGTACAAGGCTAAGATACTGAAGAATAAAAACTTGCTACCTTCAAGTTCACATATATCCTGTGCTCGTTTACTTTAGCTATATTTCAGCACATGGCAGTTCATAGGTGAGTATACAGGCATGGAAAAAGGTGCCTACAAAGTATAAGCAATCCTGCCAGAAGTTATACGTTGGAATGGGGACTGCCAGATTAATGTGATCGGGCATTGTGTCCAGCGTGGCTTTCCTTTCCATGCAGAACTGAGCTAGAATGCTTTTCCTCTATAAAAGCAGAGGAGATGCAAAAGAACTAAATCTTCTTGTGGAAACTTTAATAAGTCTCCAGTTTCTTCTTTACAAAGAAGAAAACTAACTAGGGTATTTTCAAATGGGTTCTTTAATTGATATACACTTTAAAATTACTCCAGTGTATTTCTACTCAAACAAGCAAACAGCCATCCAGGGGAAAAAAATGGTCATCTGAAAATTTAGACCTATACCATCTCACTCACTCCCCTTTCCATCAAGATTTTAAAGAACTTGGAAGTGGTCTGCAAGTCAAAGATAATTACTGATCCAGTCTCCAGAGCTACAGTCATTCAAGTTATTGCAAGCAGTAGAAGCAGCTGACATTCATCTACCACAACGCCCAACAGGAAAGTTCTTGAGCTACCTCCAATTCTCCACAAGCTTTTCAGAGACTGATGATGAGCATACAAGAGTAGTGCTGCATATCTGTTCATGTATACAATGCAAAAGAAAATTTTTACTCATCTGAGAAACAAAATTGGAAATCAGTTCTGTTTCATGGAAGGTAGCTCCATCTCTCAAAAAGCAATGCTAAACTCAAAACTGAAACCACTATCTTTACTGTTCTTAATGATTCACATTCCATTTAAATTTACCCTTTAAGCTTATCAACCTTACTATATCACTTACAAAGGATTGTAAGTTTGCAAGACCTTTTAAAAATAAACCCATTCCCATAGTGTCCTCCCTTCAGCAAAAAAAAAAAAAAAGACATTTTTTCTACTCATTAAAAACTTTCTGTGAGGTTAAAATTTAGTGTAGTTTTTCTTTTTTTTTTTTTTTTCTTTTTGAAGCAGGAAAAGCAAGCAAATTAAAAGAGGGGGTAAATATTCTCATTTTTTGGTCAACTTATTGCATGAAAAAGTCTGATTCATGAAATGGTTTATAAAAAAAAGGCATAAACACTTAGGCAGTAAAATCATAGAACAACTGAATTCAGGACTCAATAATATCAGACAGCTAAAAAAATATTCCTGTCCTTACAAACTATGTAGAGAGAGAAATTAAAACAGGTATAAGGAATTTGAGATAGCAATGGTAAATAAAAATTCCAAATTGGTTTTCTCTCTACAAAAGGACTCCCTCAGAATACAACAGCCATCAGAAGACCAAAAGCATGAACCCCTCCGCTGTGTTTTACTTAAGATGCAAGCAATAAATGGCATTATCATAGCATCCTTAGCACATCAGGAAGCAGCCTGTCTCTCTAAGTTAGCGTGCAAAGGCTTGCATCACCCTGAACCCAATACACAGTGCACAGCTGAGGAAAAAGCATGGATGAGGCTCTGCTAGAGATCAATTGATTCAGGGACCTCTGGAAATGGTGGCAGATGCTTATGCTGTATAAGCCGAAGCTATTTGGACCTCCAGCTGAGATTCAGGTAACTGTTTCATTAATGATGCCTATAAAATAAAATCTAGTTCTAATATCCCCCAGTTATATATACTATATGACTGGCCATGAAAGTAAAGTATGTAGAATTACTTGAAAGGGATGATAAACTGCCTGCTGCCACTAATAAAACTTCCACAATGAGCTTTTCCAACCAACTTTTTACAGCACCTTTTTAATTATTTTATGTGATGACAAAGTGATGACAAAGCATCATCAAAAACCTGAATCACAGAAAATCATGATTCTTCCTTTTCTACCCTGCTTAGCACCTGGAGTCCGCATGTACCCTCTGCGTTTTTCAGAGAACAGTGACCTCTGAACTTAGACTTGAAATAGGAGCAAGAGAGAAGATCACCTCAGAAGAAAAAAATCACATTATATCCTCAACTGAAATTCAGAGCAAGCTGAAACATCTCACCTCAGTACCCCTTGGACACTGTACACCAGTGCCAAGCTTGGATAAGAAGGTGATGTTGAGGAATTAATTAAAAAAAAAATAAAAATAAGAGAAACTTCAGTGTCTTATCACTCTAAAATACACAAAGACTTAACTTGATAGACTGACCTTATACCACCTGTATACAGGTTTTGTACAACTGTTAAGGGAGCTCTTGTTCAGAGCTCCCTCAAGCCCAGTTCTCATTTCACAGCGTAATGGATGCTAACAGAGGATGATCCATCACCAACTGAACCTATCCTCTCCATAGCGCCTGACACAGCTTTGCTCACTACTCAAAAATAATAATAATTAAAAAAAAATAAGCACAAGGGTTACTTGGACCAGCTTACTCCAGAGATGTCTGCAATGCAGTAGCAATAGCAACAGCTGTCAGTGAGATTTGTGCATGAGGGTTGCGTGAGGATGCTTTTGAGCACCCAGGTAAGGTAGCTGCCACCTTGCCTTTGTAAAACACTTCTCACTAGTCAGCCATGACTGCCTGGGTGAGAGCAGAGGCTGCTTTCTCAACTTGCTGAAAAGCTGCTGATACCAAAAACTAGAAGTATTTACTGGTATCTTTTTTACCTCTGGAAGATTGCATTTATGTTTGATTTGTGGCTACTTACAAAGTAACTTTCAAGGGGCAGGCTAAGTGAAGGTTTTGTGGAACAAATTCTAAACCTCAGTCCTGACAATACTTATGGTCTCTGTTGTGTAAAAAAAAAAAAAAAAAAAAAAAAAAATTGAAAGATTACCTTTACTTATCAAAAAACATTGGTGATATCAGACTTTTACTTTTGTTGGTCTTTCAGTACCTACATTTTAAGCAGCTGCAATTAAAGAAGCTGCAGTTCGGTGTTAGTACCACCAAATGCTAAATGTTGAACATACTCTTGTAACTCTTCTTGACACCTCCACATGAAATGGATTCTCTTTAGAAGGGAAGGAGGATGCTATGAAACAATAATTTATCTATTTCTGAATATAAGATTTTCAGTGAAGCATCAAGTTAAAAAGCAACACTTCATGATCAATTATTTGTCTGCTTAAAAGGGGAAAATCCCTTAATACTTCAGGGATCTCAAGATTGTAAGCAGCGTCAGATACAGGAGGGATGATTCAATTTTTTCACAACATCACGATTCTCTACCAAGAAACAGGCTAACTCACTTTTTCTGTTTACAATAAACATGTAATTCATTTTAGTTCATTTAAACCAGGAGAGTCAGCTCCGTGCTATCAGCCTGGTCCACAAATAGCCCTTGTTGACAATCTGGGAATTTAAGATTATTGATACAGCCATGACATACCACTTTACCTGAAGATGTATAGTTAATTTTTCATGCCTCATAACCATTCCTCTATGTCTTCTTCACAACAAGGACAAAACTGAGCCTCCTCTCACACCTTCTAAACACTGAATGAAGTAATGTCATCAAAACTGTAGTGAATTTACAGCTCAGGTCCAGAGCAGCACTGTAAAAGCCTTTTTTCCAGAGCGGAAGCCAACCAAAACAAGTTTAAAGACAGGGTTTTGTTCAAGAAGCAAGGAGAAAATATACATCAACAAAGCAGCGATGCAAGGAACATCTACAAGATAGAAATCTATGTAGCGCCTCTATTTCAAAGCTACGATGGCAAGATAGTCCAATCATTTATACTGCCGCTTCTTAATTCTGTTAGAAAAGCAGCGTCCATCTGTTATTTCACAAAAGACATACCGCCTTTTATGACAACTGTTACAAATGAAGCAGGGTTACAGAACACACTCCAAAATCTTTTTACAGTTTTGAGAACTAGACTGAAGATGTCAATGTTTATCAAACTTTACATTTCACCAAAGCCATGACTACATAGCCAGCTTCCCGTACTTCTTTTTGACCTAGGCATCTGAAGTTTTGACTAAATTCAAACCCAGATAACTAATAATTCAGTCAATTTCTCATTTCTGCTGTGCCATACAGTAGCTAATTAATCTGAGAGCTTGTTAGCTAGCCAGACTAGCATACCAAATAACCTCTTACACTGTCAGTAGACACTCACTCCACTGTTTGCTGTTTCCAAACTTAAAAATAAATAAATAAAATTTTTAAAATTGGCTTCTCTTTGATCCAATTTTATACATTCACTAATAATGCATAAATGCATAAGATGCAGTGGGAAGGGAGGAAGCTTTTTTCCTCAAACACTGCAGAGCCCCTTCCCTGACATCTCCAGATCCAGTCATTGCTGAGCCGAACTACTAAGCTGTTAACAACATGGTAGCTGCTCATGACCGAGCACGCAATTCAGATGCTGAGTCACACAACTGACATCCATCAATAAAACCACGCCTGTGTCACTGAGTCCTCTCCTCCTCGGTCACCATTCCCTTCGCTCCACATTTTTCAGGAAGGCAGCACAGCTCACGGGCACGGAGCTTCTTTTTGCTCTGCCCAGAACAACGTGAGGCAGCTGCAGGGACAGCCATGCACTTGCACAGGAAACCATCCAGAGGTGTATTACACCTCCGATAACGCAGTACATCCATTCTCCCAAAAGGCAAGCCGTTGCTCATATCAGCAACTCCCTAATATGTTATTTCTCCATTATCGATTTCCATCAACATCAAGCTAACAAATGCATGATCCCCAGCTAGATAGAAATCAGCGAGCTACACGTACCGTGTTAGCTGGTACTGGGGAGGGCTAATTTGAGGAACACATAGAAACCTTGCTTTCAGGAGAATGAGCATTAGCACTTTTAATGTGCTCTGGGATTTCAAGTTGTAAGAATCGCTTAAAAAAAAAATCACTTTACAGTAATTTTCAACTGGTTGCCTAACACC
This sequence comes from Oxyura jamaicensis, assembly GCF_011077185.1. Taxonomy (NCBI): domain Eukaryota; kingdom Metazoa; phylum Chordata; class Aves; order Anseriformes; family Anatidae; genus Oxyura; species Oxyura jamaicensis. Next base: position 120,538,565 of record NC_048894.1, on the reverse strand, counting down.
CACCTCCTAAGTGATTGTCATCAAAACACAACCACAACACTGGGGATGAATTAATATTAAAAACCTTCAGTGAGATCACAGAAGTCCTCAAAAAAGCAGCCCAAGCTGTCAGAGCACACTTCTCCCACACGCGGAGTAGCAGCGAGGTTGTGGAAACAAAAGCTCTGTTCCCTTACAGAAGCAGGAGCATTCCTCATTTCCACACATCGTTTTGAAACCCAAACCAATTTACCCATGTCTAAACAGACTGAAAAAGCCTACAAGGAGTGCTTCCAAAAGGAAGAAGCTGAAATCACAAGAAAAAGGGAACCCGCTCGCTTACTTGCCCAACTTGAGTAGCGAGGGACCACGACCTGACACTGATGTACTTTGGCAGGGATAATTATCTCGGTTTTGCAGGGCTTCTGTGCACCGGGAAGCCCAGCCAAAGCCCAGCACCCCTCCCAGGCGGGGCAGCTGCCATGCAGGACAGGCCTCCAGCGTCGCTGACACAATTAAGATAAGGAAGCACGGTCACCCTGAAGAAGCAAAATCGTACCTAGCAGTGTTTTCAGATATCAGACGTGTGCTAGCGGCCAAGTTTCTGGGAGAGAAGGAGAAGAATGCGAGCCATTTTCTCAGAACCCACAACCCCTGCTTCCCCAGGTCAGCACGGTGTCTGGTCCTTCGACACGTCGCTCAGCTCGGCAGATGAAGGAAACAGGCGCACCAGAAGGCCCCGTAACAGATGGAAACCAGAGCAGCTGAGGAGAAGGGAAACGTCTGTGCGGCACAAGGCGGAGGGGGGGCACGAAGCCCGTCCCTGCTCCCCGGCTCTCAAGCTGCGTGCAGGCACCGCCAGCAGCTCTGCTTGGGGGAAGGCGGATGGCAGCGGTACGTGGCTGGGTTGCTCCGTGCCTCCCAGCTCCCCCGCTCAGGGGATGGGCACGGCAACGCAAAGCAACACAGGACGGACCCGCGAGCACCGGGTGCGAGCTCCTTGCGGGCAGCAGAGGGAAAGGAGCTCGGTGTTTGTTTTCTTGGTGAGAAATACAGCAGATAAAGAACCGACGGCTTGAGAACGCCTAGTATGGAAACGGCGAGGAAGGAGACAAAAACTACGCATATGTACAGGAGAAGTGGATAAGGAAACAGAAGATGGATTAAAATGAAAACTTATCAAAGTTCAAAGGATGCTTTTTTTTTCTTTTTAGTAAGAGACATTATAGTACAAAAATGTCCCAGAAATAGTTTTGAGGAGGAAGAATAGCAAACAGAGACAGGGGAGGAAGGATAAAAATTGAAGGAAAAAACTGACATATGGTACAATTATTCCACTACAGTTTAGATTCACAGCTTTACAACACCTGCACTGTTAATAACCATATTATGTCATACATGATGTCACCAGTATTTCCTTTCTCAACTTAGTTAGCTATTAGGGGAAAACATCTAGTGCGGGTTTCCACACTCTTGGAAAGACAAATGACTGTCCAAGATGAAGACGCACGTCCCCTGGCATCGCCTGGAAGGTAGCCTACACTGAGTCCCCAGGTGAGGCAAACGGGCAGTGGGGTGGGTTGTTTTTTCTTCCCCCCCATTTGTTTCCTTTAATCCGGGATGGAAGTGTCTCCTGCAATCCTTTCAACCCCTCAAGCCAGGAGACAACTAAACTGATCAATGTGTAAGACGGAAGTCCTCATATCAGAGCAACAGATTACAGTGTTAACCTAGATAATGCAAACAAGGTCACTCCATGCTTGCAAAAGGCACACAGAAATACTCCATTATATACGTATAAAACTGTTCCTTACCTGACCTGCCTTGCAGAATTAGACTTTGAACACTGATTATCAGCAGCTGTAAGCAAGCACAGAACTAACAGGGCAGCAGAAAGTTTTCAGGGCAATTGTTCCTCCGTGCTTATTTCTGCTCCTAACCACAAACAAGATGCCTGCGTTCGTCTGCCTACCCCAAACACCTGGATCTAACCATCGGCTGCCATCAGAAGCTGCACCACCACGGGGGCAGCGGAGCAGCAACGACGGCAGCGCCAGGGGAGAAGCAAGAGCACGATGGCTGCGTTCAAGCAGCAAGACCCCGTGGATCCGCTTAGGGCTATACCACCCAAACCGCCCTCATGCCACGGCCAGGTGGTTCAACAACCAAACTTGTAAACCACAGCAGGAAAACAAGCCCGGCATTTGCTGTATGGAAAGAACACGAGAAACCAGCATCTGCCACTGTGGAAAAAAAATAAATTCTAATTTGATCAAATACGTGAAAAAATATTTTGCACTTAACTGACCATCCATGCAATCAAATGAACACTGAATCCAAGCAAGGAAAATTTTGCAGTTAACGCTCCTGCTGGCTGGAAGGGAAGATTGCTGACTTTGAGTTATTTCAAACCAACATAAAACTCCAGTGAAGGATGTGCAGATATTCTGGGATCTGGCATTAAACTTTCTTTTGGACAAGAAATGTTATATCTCAGCGTGATTTAGGAAAATAAAGGCCATTTGTGAACGCTAAGGCTATTTGTCACGAGACTCAAAGAACAGGTTTTAGTTAAGGCCTTCCAAAAGCAATTAATTCATGGTGCTCAGAGGACTACCTCCAGCACACACACTCCCTCAAGAAATGGCTGTTTTGGATAAACGTGCTACTTTAAGGGAGAATATTTAATCGACATCCATCCCATATCGAGGAGGCCCTCTGAGCAGAGAGGTACAACTTTCGTAGATTTCTTGTAACGCTTCCCTTGATCGCTTCATACTTGTCTACAGTCTTCCCTAAATCCCTGTATTAAAAGTCCATTAGCATAAGATTGGGTTTTATATATTCTTTAAAAATAAAAAATAAAAAAAAACATTCACCCCAAGAAATTTTAAATATTTCCCCCTATTTGAAACACTTTTGTTCCAAGGGCTGACCATTACAGACTATTTTCTAGATATGGCAGGACAAATTCCTTCCTGTCTGAGAGTTTCCATGGTAATAAAAGTCCCCTTTAAACACATTCACGGTGGTTTGGGCAGGCCAAACAGGCAGCCTTTGTACTGAAAAGCTCCCTCTTTGTACTCCTCTGTGCTGATCCTGCACAAACTACCGTAAAAGTGTATTTTAGTGGAGGCAGAGTAAAACTAAGGCTCACATCAGTTTCACACGATAACTGTTTATTCCACAGCGCAGACACAACCCTCTGGAAGATTCCCGTCCCAAAGAATTTCAAGTGGTTGGAGAAAGCCAGCTACAGGACAGCCTATGGCACATTTCAAGCAGACCTAGCCCATGCAGTTTTGCCACTTATACTATTAAAAAAAAGATGAAGTGAAATGACAAGCCACCCTTTCTCTTCCCCTTTCCCCTCATACAGCCAGCCCCATAGCTGTTAGGACATGGCACATTTACACCACTGCACGCGTCCCTAGCTCAATGGGGGCAGAATTAACGGGGACCTCTGGATCAACACGCAGACCTGTCATGGGAAGGGACTGGGAGAATGACCTGATAGGTGCTTTAATTTGCCATTTGGAGAAATAAGCAGAAACAAAAACTGGTTTTAGGGATGTTCCACAACGAGCCTCCCTTGAAATTTCTACCTGTTTACATCTGTACTCCTTTGAGCGCCAGAACAAATTTTGACATGTGTAGAAAAGAAGCATTTTTGTGTTTTAAGTTTACATTTCAATAAATCTCACCGTATCTCAGATTTATATTCTTTTTTTTTGCCAGTATTACTACAGCGGACCTACCAGCAACACTGGACCAACTCTACAGGCAACAGATTCTCTTAAAGAATTAAGTCACTAAGCATAAACACACAACTCTAATTCACTAAGAAGATTTCAGCTGTCCTTTAGATTTTGTTTTGTTAGCTTTTGAAAATCTGTATGCAGATTTTATTTTAGATAAAAGCCTGTACTTCCTGATAAAGTTTGTTTGCTATTGTTCAAGTGATGCAGCTTCAGACATCTCTGTAAGTCTCTTAAGTGCAGCTCAGTTCCCAAGCCAATCTTTCTCTGCTGATCATAAAATAATGCAGAGAAAACCTTAGGGATATAACTTTCAGAGAGTTTTTCCTCAGTGCTACACTTAAAATTCAGGCTTTTTTTTTTCCACCTCACCTAGCACAACTTTCAGCTCAGCACATGCAGTCTCTCAGGTCTCGGCTATTGAGAAACGCATGAAGAAAGATATAAAATCAAGTAGGAATTGCTGAGAGATCAACATACTGCTTCATCTCTCTCACCTCAAACATTTTAACATATCCCCACACACATACACACCCCCCCTTCCTCAGCCCCCCCCCCCCCCCATATATCCCATTTCCCCTTGGATGCCTCCGGCCCCGAGAGGTACGATCTTGATTGAAGAGCCTCTTTGCCTCCCAAGAATTGAACCAGTTTGTATGGAAAGCATTACCCAGATGAGTGAAAAACCAGCCTTGTGATCACTTTCACAAGCATAAGAATGAAAATACCTGATCTTTGTCAGATCTAATTTAAAGGCATTTAACTTTCCCTTTTGGCAACAGAGGAAACAGCCCTGTAATAGCAGCAAGCTTGAAATTGTGGGAGGCAGTCCAATAACATTTAAGACAAACAGACTGCATAGAAAGAGGTTTGAGAAAGGCATGTTGTACAGAACTCTTTGGACCCCATAAAAAACAGCTATAGCTGTAATTGCCTGGAGAAGCTTTTTAGTAGGCAGATTTTAAGAGGACAGAGCAGGTACAGAAATTCAGAAGACACCAAAGTAGTTATGAAAAATAATAAGTCTAGTAGCTGACTACTTGCAACTGAAAATATATATATATATATATATATGCTTTCGCTCAGGCAATCACTAATAGCCTTTTTTTAATAGAAAATTTCAGGAAAAGAAACTGAACAGAATTTGTTTTGGTTGCCAGCAAAACCTGGTCTATCGCTTTCGTTGAAACTAGTCCAATTTAAACAAACATCAATATAACATCCCACATTTCTCATGCTAACAAATCTTATTAAGACTACTTTCCACAAACACATGCCACTGCTCAGTTATTAACAAATAAAATTTCTTACACACTCCTTAAGGATTATTTATAGTAAATCCATCTACTTCAGCAAGCTAGCTATGCATCTATCTCCTTAAACAGATGCAACTTGTTAGGTGATTTTCGCTGTAGGTTGCAATATTTTTGAGTATGTTTAAATTGCCCTCAAATTACGCTTTATCAAGCTATCATGCTGATTGCAAGATAACTGAATATAATCAGAAAAGGGTAAACCGTAGCCTCCATTTCTTATGCATCCACTTCTTAAAATCAGTCATCATACAACGGAGATTTCATTACCACCCTGTTCTGACAGAAACCAATATTAATTATTATTTGAATTAACCTTTGAGCCATAGTTTTCATCAGTACTCTGTAAAGACATGGACAATTTCTAATTACATTCTACTCTCATTATAAGTCACTAGGCTGTAAAGCTGTATCTGACAAGACTGCTATACTTGGCCTTGAAATGCTTTGGACTTCACTATAAATCTTTCAGAAACACCTAAGAACTCATTGAACACAAGAGCTATCACACAGGATGCTTCTCCAACAATTTAGAAGTGTTTTTAAAGGGATACCAACCGTGATATCACAAAACCGCAATACTTTTGCTGAAGGAAAATAAACTACCACTGGCTTTATCACTCAACCTCATTAAATAGGTGATCTTTTACCTAAACTTACATAGAGCGTATCTACTCAGCCTACCGAGTGCAATTATGCAGCGATCATCAGCTGAATCTCAATTATACCCAACAAATAATATAAGGAAAAAATGCCGAGTTATAGACTGACAAAAATCTGACTCTAAAGCCTCGGGCAATATCTGGCAGGACAAAAGCATACACTATATTATAGCCCAGAGAGAGAAAATGTATCCGCTAATCAGGAATTCTGTAGTAGGAAATGTGAATTTTTAAGGGTCACAGATGAAGAACAGCCATTAATCAATATACAGAGATTAGTGCAAGAGGGCATTTTTTTCTTCTGCAGCTTTTCTGCTTTACCTCACACAACCACTTCACTGCAGGCAGTTAGCTAGCCAACAAGAAGTGAAATATATAAAAATATATGGACACCGGGAAAGCAAACGCCATCCTGGAGAGCACATTTCTATCCTTGACTATGCCAAATCTCTTGAATTAGCAAGTTAAACTTCTAAATGAGTTGCCTCATTTTCGCAACTTCACAAAGCTCACTCCTATGACTAACTCCAAATGCTCAATATCTGAGCAGAAGGTGGTTTTATTTGAAAGAATACCAGAGGCCAGGATCTATCAAGTTTCAAAACCAGAACTTGACTTAGCCGCTGACTCCAGACATATTTCAAGATAACAGGAACATATTTCAAGGTATCATTTTTAACCTTCTACTACCGAAAATACTTGTATCTTAAAACAGAAGCCTCAATGTGAAATTAGTTTAATACTAGTGGATGACATTTCGCGTTACAGAAACCGACTCGGACTATCTAATAGGCACAGTAGATACGAGTTTTAATTTTATTCATTTGCAAAAAGAAAAAAAAATATCTTTCCTTTACAGGTCACTTTTACAGATGCTGTTAACCATACAAAAGATCTAAATTATGAATTTCATAAACATTTTAACAAAATATTATATGACATAAGGAAACCAATACAAAATTTGGAGTTAACGCAGAAGACACCAGTTGTGCATGAAATTAAACATACTGTAGATTCCGCATCAGTTAACACCAAACAGTTTTGTAATCACGTAAGGTAAATGATGGTCAAGAATACCTAGATAAAACTGGGCTTATCACAAGACAGAAGACGCTAACAGATTTTAAATCTCTTGATTTTGGGGAAAGGCCAGAGACGATGAATGGGACTTTATTCTATGAAAACGCAAGGTGTTTGTAATGTTGGTGTCACTAGTGTTGCCAGCCCTAAAAGTGCATCTATTTTAACACAGGAATTGAGCTTTTTCTTCCAAGCCAGGTCTCCAAGGCCACTATCTTAAGTTATACCTCATATTCTTAAACTATCCAGAACATTTGCTTTAAGCCCGCAACTTGTACACCTCCCCCCCCCAAAAAAAAAATAATCACACAAGAATTGGCCATACTGGTGTGTTGGTTTTGTTTTTTCTTTTTCCTTGAAGTTGCATGTTTTTCAGAAGTTATTGCAAATTTATATCATCTCTGTATTGCAATAGTACCTAGCTGAATATTCAGATAAGCACCCATCTTTTACTATACATTAAGTGGCTGGATTATTCTTCTGTTCCTCCAGCTAAAAACTCCTAAGTGGTACTTGGACTGTCTCTTTTGTAGATGTAGATGGGTAAAAGGGCAGGAAGAGAGGAAGGAGAACAGCAGCCTTCTCAACCACGTAAAAACTGTGCCTAAACAGAAACAAGCAGTTTATTTCCTTCTACTAATCCCTACCTATCTTGATAAGAAAATTAGGCTAAGTGATGAGCAAAATGTAAATCACTTTGTGCTCCAATCATGCCTGCCTGAATCATATTGATAATTACATGGGAGGGAAGGAGGCATCAGAAACACTGTGCAATATTTAGCCCTTATGAACAGTTTTAAGCACTTTCCACAGAAGATTTGGTTTAGATAACTCAGAGCCCTATCCTCCTGTTAAACTTCAGGGTAGACCAGAATGAACAAATATGTACATGCTTGCAGCATATGCTTTAATGCTTCCCATTGCCAAACATGCCTCTTTTGAGTACAAATGAGAGGATGCTGACACCAAACTAATCTGGAAGACTTCTCTGACCCACAGAAAGGTTCTCCTGCCTTTAAGTTTGGTCTCTTTACAACATTCAGCCTTAAAAAGCTGAGCTTCTAACACAGTTTAGAACAAAACAACCTAACATACAATTGCCTCAGTTTTCAGCAATTCAAAGTTACAATTTAATAAGTAACTGTCAGCGATTGCCACCCAGCTACTTTGTTAAGGACGTACCGGGTGCCAACCCAAAAAGTCAGTGCCCTGTGGATGGAGGAGGGAACAAAAGTGATCCATGCCTTTAACAAGGAGCACAGAGGCAGCAGATACCTGCAGTCCATAATCTGGTTGCACGAACAAGGCTAAGGCGTGCTTCCTCCTCCCAGTGCCACTTTCAAAATCCCATGTGTGCGGGGGGATGGGGACAAGGAGGTCAGGGGAGGAAATGACAGCACCGCAGCACCTCGTTTTGTTTATCGTCTATTTATAGACCATGACGAAATTTTCTCGAACTGTCTTCATGCCTTTTTTTTTTCACATACCAGATTTGCTACTGTCACTTCTAAACAAGCCCGTAAGCAATGCCTGCCAACAAACAGGCCTATGAAAGCCCCTATCCCACCTGAACTCAGGCACTACGTGGCTGATAGCCTGTGATCTTCCCATAGAGGAGATGCATTGCACTACTGCAGAGCAACCACACAGCTTTTTTTCTCCAAGTTTCTCCTCTATTCCTCATGAAAGTTACTTAGGAGAAGTTCAAAATGCTTTAGTTCTGGGAGAGATGCACAAAGCAACAAGGACACCACTCGCTTCTTCCCCCATCAAACAGTACCTAAGAGACTGCCCACCTCACGACACACTGCTTTTCATCGCGTCCGTGCTGGGTTAGGTTCAACCCTCCTTACTTCAAGTTGTGTTCCCAACCTTTACTCTGCCATCAGCCAAAAAACATCCCTCTGCTTTCTGCCAGGTTCTCTGCCAGCGTTATTTTAGCCACACGCACAAAATACAACCCTCCTAAAATTCCTTTTAATTCTTCCTTCAACCAAAAACCTACACTGCTTCATAGAGTTTCTTCCCCTGTCACCCTCAACAGACCCAAACTGGCCTGTGAGCATGTTAATTTCAATTTAACTTTTTTTTTTTTTTTAAAGGAGTAAACAAAACCAGCCAATGGGCTTATCTTGTACATATGGCACACTATCTAGGAGCTGAAGGAGATTTCATGGGAAAGCTTAAAAATTAACTTATCAAAGTGCAACCACGACTCCTCCACAACTGGAATGGGCACAGGCCCTTCGTGACACCTGTGCTCCAGGCAGGAACCAGAAGCATTCTGCAGATCTCTCTTAAAATTCCATTTCTTCCTGTTACAGACTCACGATCGAGCATCCATTTTGAAACAAGTGCTCCTTCGTTATAAAATCAGTGTGTCTGGGGTCTCAAACAGTTCACAACCTAAATAGAGCAAACATTTTTTTTTCCCATTACTGAAGTGCAAAACTCCCCAGATTACTTGTTTATGAAGAAATAGTGAGTGCACATGTATTTCAGGCTGCTTTAAAAGTCCAAGTAACTTTCAAGATAGCCTCTTCTCTAACAGAAATTAACAAACGCAACACAGAATAATAAGCAAAGCAACATAACTCTCAAAAACCAAACAAAACACAAAACAGCCATTATTTCTGCAAACTTTTTTTCTAAATACAGCAGTCACATATCTATACAAGAATAAACTCTCACTGTTCCATCACCGCTTCAAACACCAAAGGTTTTTATACAGAGTGGTACTGTAACTTGTCACATACTGTGACAAAACAGAGAGACCTCAGTACTAAGCAATTAAATAATAAACTACACTGGAGTTTTTCACATAGGAAGCTAAGGAGAAAAAAAAAAATCAAAGTTATGGGTCCCATGATAACTACAGCTTGATTGTAATACTGTTTTATACTGCATATTTAGACAAATGCATCAATTTACAATTGATGGGGAATTATCGTGGAAGGACACAGTCACATACTTTGTCTCATTCTTAAATAAATCAGCGGCATTCAAAATAAATTTCCATGCTACTCGTACAAGTTGGTAAGGTGGCTGATTTGATGGCAAGAAAAAAAAAAAAAAAAAAAGGTTAAAAAAGCAAATTAAACCATACCTATCTAACAACTTCTCTGAAGTTACGGTGAAGTACACAGGGCTACACTGCAGCATTTGAACTAGATTATGGACTATTTCAACATCCAACAAATTACATTACATTCAGATTTGTCCATGTCACATTTGACTTGACTGTAGCATGACTCACAGCGACCACTAATGAAATCCATTAAATATATATTTAAGCTTAGCGTTCCTAAAAAGAAACAGCAATAAGAGTGTATTATTGGAGTGCTTACTTTCAAAGAGAAAAACGTATGCAAATCTGCAAATCAGAGAGCTTGGTAAGAGAACCAGAATGATACAATTGGACAAAATGCTTAAAGACAACAGACAAGAAATAAAAACGCAGAGACCCAAGAAAGAGCAAAAAAAATCATCACATGTAAACCAGAAGTTGGGGAGATCATCCGAAGAATATTTTTCATAAAGAGGTGAAAAACAACAACAACAACAAACAAGAACTACCAAGTAAAATTATAAACAGAAAGTATGTGCGCAAAGGGGCAAGGTAATAAAAGGTCCTTTCACACGTGCCTGGTACACAAAGCCCCCCAGAGAAGCCACTGGGCTAACATAGAGCCAGGAAATACTGCAAAAACAAACAAAATTTGAAGCTTTTTTTTTTTTTTTTTGCATTCACTGTCCCTGGACAAGCTAAGGGAAGCTTCTACCTTGGAATTTTTCCTCCCAGAAAGCCTCAAAGGTAGTTTTGGATCAAACTAAAGCAGACAGTAACAAGTTCCCAAAACAAGATGGTATTCACCCAAGAGTTCTGACAAGCACAAGGATAGAGAACCGCTGATCTGTCTATTCACCATACCATGCAACACCTTGGTGTCAAACACTGCTTTCACGTTTTGCAAGGTGGTCACACCTTTAGGCAGTCAATAACCACAGACCAGCAGGCCAATGTCTCAGTGCGGTGAATAAGGAGAAGATCCATACATCTTTTACATAAAAGAAATGTTAGCAGGCATATAGATGAATACAGACCACAGAAGTGATGTTGATGCCCGCCCATTGCAAAGTTCTGTCTTACTACTAATGCATATTTTGATCATTTATCAATTGCTTCAAAGAATCTGCCTGAGCTCAGCTGGACGCTCAAACTACACACCAACTTCTGAACAACAGTCCTCCACCAAAACGTCTTAAACTGGGCTACAACAGTGAAAGAGGAAAGGCCTGCACGTGGATAAGCCAGCGGCTCAAACCAGGAAAATAAAAAGTTAGGAAAGATCTGGAAAAGCGTCAGCTGAGCTACGATGAGACCCATGTTGTTCAGCATGCACATAAATGATCAATAGATGAGCCTTAAAGCGAGTTTGCTGATAATATCAATGAGTTCAATTTGCTAAACATGAAAATCAAATGCAGGAAGCAGCAGATCTTCATCACACCCAGCAAAGGTGAAATAAAATGCAGATGAGAGTCAGTGTGGGTAAACAGTATGCAACACACCTGAGAAAACACAGCCTGGCTGCTTTACATGCACTGCTCTGAGCTCAGACCCTACTGCCTCCTCCTCAAGATCTGGGAGCTAGAATAGATAGATCTAGGAAGACAATACCTGTCAGAAGAGTAAACTGGACTCTAAGAACACCAAATGCTAAGAGTATTTCAGGAGGAAAAAAAAATGTAGCAGAGAAGATCATTAAGTTACTGCCCAAGTCTGCAAGGTACCCATGTCATCCTGCAGCTCATGTTTGCTCTGCCCACCTCCGCTTCAGCAGTGAAATGACCAGCGTGGGTGACACGCATGTGACACCCTCCATCCTCCATCCCAGAGAAGGGACAGCTGGGGAGGGAGTAGGAGGGAGCCTACAAAACCACGAGCGGCACAGAGCAGGTAAGTAGCGAACCATTGTTCCCTTTCTCTTAACAAGGAAACTAGAGAACATCAAACAAAACTAGCAGGTGGTAGGTTCAAAATAAAACAAATAAAAGGAAGCAGTTCTTCATACAATGTGTACTTAAGCTGCAGAACTCATTGCCACAGTCCCAATGGAAGCTAAGAGCTTACGCAGACCGAGAAAGACTAGACGAATTCATGCAAGAAAAATTCATTAAGTGTTACCCATCACTTTTTCCAAGGAAATTCTGAGCTGCAAAGCTGGGGGGGGGGGGGGGCGGGGGGGGGAGGAGCCTCCACCCCACTAAGCAGGACTCTGGATGAGACAGACCCTTGGTCTGGCTGGGACAGCTGCTCCCAAAAGGCAAGGTTGTAACCTGGTTTTAATGTCTCTCAACAACACCCTACTTTGATAGGACACAGCTTCCAGTGTATCATTTCACTTTCCTGCCCTGAAGAAACTGTATCTCGGGCCCTGTTGTGGCAGCGCAAGTGAGACCACAACGTCTGAGAGCACCACGGCAGGAACCAGACAAGGACACCCCCTTTAACCAGCACCACACTGCTGCAGTTCCACCCTTTTTGCATAAAAGACCGGCCTATTCCAGCAACGAAAAAATTCAAAGCAAGTTCCTAATCTGTTTTTATCCCCTTGGGGCTGGAGGGGTAGGAAGAGTGGATAAAGGCAGCAGCAGCAACGCTGACGATCCTGAATACAGGCTGTACCTCTCTGTTACGCTACTCCTACCTACAGGGGTTCCTAAATTCAGCTTCAGAATAACTCAAAGCCAAGCTGTGTTATTACTGAAATTTTAGGCATACCGAACTCGTATTGAAAATATTTTTTTCACGCATGAAGGAGAAGGAATTAAAAACAATACAAAGTGCTGAAAATTAAAGTATTCACACTTTTTCTGCTTTAAACAGCAGCTGTAAGAGATAATATCTGCTCAAAGCACTGGCCTGAAGTTTTGCTCCTGTTATAAAAAGATTCTTAAAGTAACTGCAACATATTTAGGTTAAGCACTTAAAGGAATTATTGGGAGACTGAATTCAATCTCCCGCTCCTGTTTGCGGGTCACGGTGCAACATCGCAGCTGCTGAAAACAAAGCCTCTGTTACCTCTGAAGTGGGAACGGCTCTCATTTCCTAAATCCAGGGGGTGAGTTTTCCCCCCACCAAGCACAGAAGACACAGCCAGTGCTGCCAGGGGCACGGACAGGCTCTGCCTCTCTGCAGCTCCCAGCCCACCGCCGCTTCCTCCCCTGCTCCGTGCTGAGCACGGCTCCAGCTCGAAGGCAGCAGCATGTGCCCAGTGCCTTCTGCTAGCCCTCCGGCAGCCACGAGGTTTATTTTCAAAGCCTTGTACCAATCAAGGTTTTCACAGGCACAGGAAACACTCACCGTAAGCCCCAGATCACGCCCAAATGACATGCCTTTCCCTGGGACCACGCAGCTGTTCGGAGATTGTTTGGTTGTTTAGTTTAGTCAGGACTTCAGATGGAAGAAAACCCTCACAGAAAACATGAGTCAAAATGGCTAACAACAGAGTGTCTGATGGAAAGTACTTTGCTTCTAAACCTAAGCTCAAGATGTTATAATCACAATTTAGCAGAGTTTTTTCAGGGAACTGTGTAGGACAAGGGGGAAGCTTGCAGCACCCAATCTCAACACACAAAATACGACTTGTTTAGAATATACTCCTAAGAAAGATATTTAAACAACGCAAATTCTGAAAAATCACAGGCTATCAAGACACAGAATCTGAATACTTAAAATAGGTTTTTAAAAGTGCTAAGAGCAGAGTTGGCCTGGTGTTTAAGGACAGCATTCATCCACTTCATGAGAGCAGTATCAAGACAAATTAACACTTGGTAAATAACCAAGATCATGTGATGAGAGCTGATACGTAAACAGCAACTATTACAAGCCCCGATATGGCAAACCTCAGAAGACATCCTTACGAACCTGGTATACCAGTTTGGAGAAGCACTGAAGTCCCTGGCTCCCCATCATTGCTTAGCCCACTAACCCTAAACAGAAGAAGAGAAGAAAAACCACCCGAGCGCTCAGAGGTGCACGCACCAAACAGGTACTTGGCCCTATATCCTGCCAACACATACATCAGACAAAGAGCATCGAATGCACTCACTGGAAAGGAACGCACTTTTTCCTGTGGCAGAGCAGAACTACGTGCTCAGAACTCTTCCTGACCTTCCAGTAAGCCCTGTGCCGTTGCACGGACCATGCGTTAGCAACACTCATTCACCAGTCAGCATCAGCAAGTGGGAAAATACCTCCCTTCCTTCCCCCCCCCTTTTTGTTTTAGGCTGCGCTGTTTCTCAGTTCCTCTTAAGCACTTCCTGTAGCAATGCCCACCACTCCAGACACCTCCAAATTTAATCCACTGGAATAAGCAGCCTTTAAATTAAGGTGTTATAAGGTCATATAGCAAGCAAGATGATCGGATTAAAGAGGAAGTGGAGTTAAGTTAATACTGAGTCACTATTTTAAGTTCTGCGTTCAAGACAACAGCACGATAGCCTTTCAAGTGTAAACCAGCCTTCAAGCAGGAAGGCTAAGAACTTTCATATTTAAAACCACCCCCCCCCCCCAAAAAAAAAAAAAAAAAAAAAAAAAAGTATTGTTTCTTTTTTTAAATCTGAACATGAAATGCAGGACAAAAATTCATCAGACAGACAAGATCTGGTCCCAGAGACAGATGTTTTACAGCTGTGCTTTGGGCTTCCTAAAGCCCATTAGAGCTAGCACATACAATTCCTAATGTAAACAAGCTGCTTTTAGTAACTACAATATTCACTCTGAACACACACAATGCGGGTCAGAGCCACCACTCCTCATAGAGTTTGCACCAAAAGAAACGTGCAATAACCTTGGTGTCCCGGGCTCAAACTTGGAAGTCCCCTCTCCTGCTCCTCCTGCCAGCCCCTGCAGCTCCTGAAAGGGCAATTTTCAGATGCAAAACCTGCAGAGAGGGATCTATATGGTCCACCACTATTTATTTATTTTTTGATAACCACGGCAAGTGTTTACCTTACACTAAGGCACATAAAATTGTCCAAATCTAGAGGAAAAAAAAGGGAAAGAAAGAAAAAGACTCCATTATTTCACCTACTCGGCACCTTTCTGTCACACCGCAGGCAGTTTACACCAATAACTTTGCAAAATAACCACAGCTCTTCAGAAAGCAAGCAGTTTCTCATATCGCATTCCCGCTTCTCTGAAAGTTACCTAAAATCCTTAGGAAGCCAGAGCAGAAGTTACAATCAGAATTCCTGACTTATGGTGAAGTATTCACTCCTCGTGTGAGCTACACAGTGTAAACTGCCTATTTCTCTCCCTGAAGAGCAGCACAAGTATAGCAAAACAAGAGTAACTACACAGCATGTTATTTTACTTGCAGTGCATTTTTCCACCCATTTCAAACAAATAAGAGTGATGAGACTGTGATTAAATCACTGTGAGAAAACTTGAGGTTACCAGAGGCAACATAGGCTTAGCTGCCTGCTAAGAACAAGAAATCCCATACCTCAAACTAACATAGGAATGATCTAGATACTTAGCAAAAAGTTATTCATAACTCAGCCCACCGAATTAAATAATAATTTGATAAAATTTGAGACGTACAATTTGAGTCAGGAGGTTGTTGAACCTAATGTAGATCTTCAAGCTTGCCAAAATGAGAATCTCAGACAAAAATAATAAAAAAACGTACAGAACAACGTACTTTCTTGTGAATAAATTGTTTAAAAGATGAAATACTTCAAACTTGAAATCTCAAACAAGCTATCAGTAAATCTTCTAGGCTTTTGTTTTGCTACCTCAAAAGAAAAACTGATTTCTAGACAGTGGTTTATTAATTCTAACAAACTGTTTAGAGCACGCAATCCATACCATTGCTAGAATAAACAAATTTCAATATCAATTTGAACTCAGGCCAGCACATTTTTCTTTTGGTGTCCTTTGCTTCACAAATGATTATTCCATTTCTATTTCTCCCACGAAGGTTCCCAGGCAACTGATCCAATCCACTTGCTCACTGCCACCAAAATGAAAAGATGAAAAGGGCTTGCTGCTCTCCAAGCCACAGGCCCCCCTTGTCCTTCGTACCAGCTCTGGTGTTCATCAGATCCTTTTATGAGCCAGTTTGATTCATTACAACAGCAAAATGCTCTCCATTTTACTGAGTTATTTTTCTGCCATTTTAGTGAACTAAAGTGGTTCACAGAAGGACCTGACAAGCACTGCTGCTAGAGCTGGGCGCTGGGGAAGAAGGGTGCAGGGGGACAAAGGCAGCGTGGAAACTTCTCCTTTCACAACCCTGTCCTGTTAAATTAGCTCACCACCTTTCCCAAATCATACCCTGACTTACACAGGAGTAGGTGGACCACAAGGTGACATGCAATACCTTCCAGCTGTCTTGAGAGCGACAACATAATTTACTGTAATATGTATTCTCAGTATAGATTTACGTACAACACTCCAGCAGGAAAAAGATATATAAATTGAGTTTTTGCAAAGATCATAAATAGTAAGATAAGCGTAACTCGATTAGAAGAGAAGGGTAAAGAAAGCTTTGCAGATATCATCCCAGTTAAAATAAAAACAAATAGCCATTGGAAAGTGACCGCCAATCTCAAAAAGCCGCATGACAGAGAGAAGCTACAAGAATTTTTGATAAGGAGGAAAAAGCCAAGGCTTTGTCTTTTCTCCTAAGTTGTCACCAGTATCCAAGTAAACCTATTACAGGAGGCTGACATCCTCATTTTCTTAAATTCCAAGGGAAAGAGTCTGGAGGGGGGGGCAGCCAAGCCAACAAGGCGTTTTACCGCTGGCTAGTGCCAGCATGCTCCTGGGCTTTCTGACCCATGGTTTCTCTCTGTGGATCCATCTGCCTCTTTCTGCAGTTCACGACCTAACCTGGACGTGCCACTTGGCTTGGGAAGTGAACAAGGACCAGATCCATCACTCCCAAAGAGACAGCAGCAGTGAGTGGGACGCCTACACTTGCTTTGATGAAGCTCACACACACCCAGGGCCCCCCCAGTGCAAAACCAACTAATTTCGGCCTGCGCTTGAGAGAAAGAGCACCCTGCCCAAAGCACTACTGTCGTTACGCCTTACCAAATTAGATGAGGGTTTTCAGCCTTCTCAACCCTACCAGCTGCCCGCCCAAAAATCTTAAGGCCAGGCAGCCACGAAGCACTCCACACATCCCCCAGCACCACGGAGATGTCTTTGAACAAGCCACAAAGGAAGAGGACAGTGGATCCCTGGTGTCCCACCAGGGGATGACACTGGGTGCACAGCTGGCACCCCCGCTGCTCCACAACAGCGCCCGCCAGCTGGGTTCCTCCCAGGGCAAGCACTCGGGTTGCCCAACCACCCCGCGCTGCTCAGTCCAGTCGTGCCGCGAGTCACGGGCCAGCCTCGGCCGGGAAATGGCAGGTTGAGGGGCGGCAAGGCCTGCCGGCGGCCTGTCAGCTGGAGAGGCAGGAGGTCTTCCTCCTCTGGGGGGGAAGGAGAGAAATACATCGGGAAGAGAGATTAAAATGTCTCTGTTGTGGTAGGGAAACTTCTTCTGAGAACAGAGATGGAAGCAGCTCCTTTCATCTGCCATCGAGGTTTTCTTTCTCAATACCCCAAAGCCAAGTAACCATTTGTTGGTGGGAGGGGGGAGAGCAAGGGTGTGAGGTGTTAGCTTATTTCCTGGAGAACTAGCCATTTAACTCGGTCACCTTAAACACAGCATTTCTTTAAATCTAACCATGATTAAGTGAAAAGGCACACAAACCACTTCCCCTCCTTCCATTTTTCTTTTTTTAGTTTCAGTGCAACATCTAACACACGTGACTTCTAAGACTGTCATCTACTACAACAATTATCAGACCCAAGCTGGAAACCGTGCTCCTGCTCTACTGCTGCCTTTAACAAGGTCGTTCTTCCAACAGCACAGTCATTTCCACAGAACAACTCCTTCCTTCCCTGCATGGCTGTCACAAAGCTCAAATCTTGCTAAAAATAAATAATTCTTTAAAGAGTACGTTCACCAAGAGTTATTCGGGTGAGTAAGGCTGCACGGGCTGTACATTACTCCAGAACTGTAGCAAAGCTGAAATGCAATATTTCAGTGACCTCCTTGAGGTTACGATGGAATTAGGGAATCCCGTAACTTCCTTCACTTACTTCTGTACAAACAAACCAAAATGAAACACACCTTTGCAGAGATCAAGAGCTGAAGCTGCTCGTTCACTTCCCCTCCAAAGAACGAATGATTAAACTGAAGATGAATCAGGCTGTACTCCATTCACAGAGCTAAGCAAATGCACAGCATAGCAGACACCTCATAACAGTACTGACAAATAAAGTGAATTACTTAGCAGGTCTCTCCCAGACTTACCTCCTGAGGCAGTCAAGAAACCCCTATTTAACTCACTTTCTGAATGATTCCTTCCTAAATCAAGAGAGATTAAATTGCTCACTATAAGCTCTCAGTTTAATTTGTCATGGTTAAAACAACTTGAGGCAAGAATTACACTCTTAGCAGGAGTCCCCTTGTCAGAGTTTAAAGGGATCTCCGGAATCAGGTAAGCAGTGGCTAGAATGACACGGGGCCTTTGTTGAAGCCACCCTTGCAGGACCGTACCTCCCTGCGACCTCTGCAAGAAATCCGGGCCAAAATCCTCCCCAGGAACTAGCAATATAGTCCAAGTACCTCTCAAAACAACACCTGAAGAAGATGACCTGTTTATTGCCAGGAAAAAAGCAGACAACAAAATCCAACAGGTAGCTACTCCAGCCCAACAGCAGCAGAAACCAGAGCACAGCCTCAAACAGACAGAGGACTTTCCTAGAAATATGCCAGGCAGTTCATGCAAAATATCATATTCATATACTGCATTTCAAGCTAATAACTGCAGTTATGGTTATTTAGGTATTTCCAATCCCATACAAACAAAGTACATTCAAATATGAAACTAAAAGAAACCAGTTACCTGGAGTGCCAGATTTCTGGACCTCAGAGATGCTCCCCTATCCATGAACATTTAAGATTCTGAAAATAGCCATACCCTGACTACTAATTATGATGCATACTTGAAACTTTCCAGTCTCTCACCTATGTGCAATTTTATCTAAGCCTTATCAGAGCAATTTTTGAAAATCTGTTAGCCTCTTCGTTACCTTCCTTTCTTTAACCCTCCTTATTGAGAGCATTAAAAACAAAGTTGTATCTTTCAAAGTTGTATCAACCTTTCTAGTTGTCCTATTTTCAACTCCAAGAAACACTAAACTGCTGTTTGCTGTAGTCCAGGCTGACACTCACCTTCCTGTAAGACATTTTACCATGCAGCATTTCAGCTTTGGATTTCTATCTCAACAGCTACATCGGCAAACTGTCTCTGAAGCAAGGAAGATATTCATGAAATAAACTGTCCTCAGCACAGACTTCCAACTCACTAGCCCATCCAAGTTGGCAGCACCAAAGATCTGAACTGAATATCTCCATTCCTCTCACACAGGGGTTTGTGTCACATTTCTCCCAGAACAGCACTTTCTCCAATGAAGCCTTTTCTCCTGTTTTTGTCCTGTTGCTACCTCCAAAATTCTAAAAGCACAGTATTCAGCTCAGCTTTAGTTAGGTTTCCCTTGAATCCTCTCTGAAAGAATGACCACTGTTCCTTAGGACCTAAAAATTACCATTTAATAAATGCTGTTTACTCTCTAAATAAATCCACAGGCTTCCTGTATTAAGATCCAGGACAAAAAAGTGCCTTTGTTAAATTATTACTTGGGCTTGATCCAGGCCCCAATCTCCTTCACCACTGGTCACACAGCCTTGGTTCCCCAAACCTTCCTTACTTTGTGAAGGAGTGTCCCAGCCCCGCTGCAAGCTCCTCTCCATGCCCCAGATTTCATCCTTTGGACATGGTTATCCTGCAGCTGCTACCTTCAGCGCACAGAAACGGTGTCGGGGCTGGCCTTCTCCCACATACCACCATGGAGAACAAGAAGAAAAAACATTACATCCCTAACACTGAATGACACAGGACTGCTACTATCACAAAAGCAGAAGTCAAAGCGACAAAACTACGCAACAGTTGGCAAAGAAGCCTTCAGAAAGCCACCCGCAAGCTGTGGTGCCAGCTGCCCTGTGCCAGGACCGCATTGGCTGGGCACAGCTGCTGAGCTCGTCCCGCGCCAGCAACGCATCCTCCATGCTTTGGGCGGAAAGTGGTACTATTAGGAGCTGAAATGTGTGTTTATTTTGCAACATATCCTAATTATCTAAGGCTAACAAAGAAAAACGCAACTCTGCTAAGCAAACAAAGAGCGATATAAATTGGAAAGAAGATTAAAAAGCTTGGGGAAAGAAAGTCTAAGGGATGTCAGGACAGGGAGGTGGAGGGGTGGGGAATAAAAACGTTTAGATTTCAGAGCAAGACTGGTTTACCTGCACCTAAGAAATCATACTTTGTACATCTGATGTACATCTCCATAAGATGCTTTTAGAAGAGAAGCTTACTTTGTAGACGGTTATCAAAATAAACTGAAGGGTAGGCCCATTTCTTTCGGTATCTCTAAGAAATTTTAAAGCCAGCTACCTGTTGAAGTCAGAGCAGTGAACAGAAAGCTCAACTGAAGAGCTTAAAAAGTGGCTCAAAGCCATTAAAATTAAAGCGCTTCCAAAATTATTCAGCGTTGGACTCTCCAGCATGCTGCCTATTCCCAGGCAGGTAAGTTGCTGTGCTGCTTGCTATGATAACCAGCCCCTATTTAAATGAAGCCTGAGCAGAATAACCTCTAGGATCAAGCCTGGTTATCTGAAATTTAATTTTCCTCTCAGGACCATTAGGATGAAGGCAGACATTTTGGCTGCAATGACTTTTTCCAGACAATTGATTCTCGAAGTTATTTATTCCCCACCATTCCCCTCAAGGCCCTCTCGTCACAGCAATTGTCTATGTCAGAGGAAGGTTGGATGCAGCTCCCATGAAAGCCCAGCAAAACCACACCCAACATAGCTATATAGGTCACTACAAAGCAAAGGGATCCCTACATCACACCAGCAAGGGCCTCTGCTTAGTTGCTACATGCCGATAAGCCTGCAAAGTCACTGTATTTGTATGGTATTGTAACACATAGCTCATCTGATAATGAGCACTCTTACTAAATATTAACTTTTAAATGAGAATGGTTAAATTAAGCAGTACTGCTCTCTTTTTTTTTTTCCTTTGGAAGGAGAATGTATTTAGTGGAAAAGCTGCAAAGTAACCAGGATGTTTAGAAACTGAGCAGCATTTGTGAAACAGGAGAATCCAACAGCATGAAGATCATCGGGTTGGACTTGGCTTCTCCTAGGTGCATGTTTACATCTTTGAAAAGTCACAATGTTGGAAGCTAAGAGCTAATCAGCTTTTATATACTTAAGAATATCCTTAAGAGCTTTGTTGTCATATTCAGGCTCCTGGAATGTGTCCTTTAGGTCACAGACTGAGTCTTTTATTTATTTATTTAGTATCATGTCTTCCAACTTCACGCATTTAAATTCTTACTTGGAAAATAACTGTGACGTGGCATTTCCACGGCCACCGGTCTGGGTGAAGACGGGAGCCACTGAGACTTACAGGTAGGTTCTACAGACAGGAAGAAATCAGGAAGGAGAACTCTTCCGTCGGGTTTGAATATCTGGTCAGAATCCTAATAACAACGTGGGATGTTTCTGCATACTGTGCCTTATTCTTTCCACTGAAAGTGTCATTAAAAAAAATCAGTAATAATAGTTGTACTAGGAGTTTTCTTTTGCCTCTTTATTGTTTCCAAAATACAGACAACACTTGAGACTTCCTTTCATCAAAATCCAGAGCAGCTTGTATTTGTGCACATGAGTTATTCATGGAAATATAAGTGATGGGAAGCAATGAAGTTAACGTCTGTCTCAACAAGGAGGCTAAATAGAAGCAGTAAATTACTACAGTAACTCTCCTGTTGGAAAAGTGAAATCTAAAGCCTCACCTACACACAAAAGACTCATTTGTACAAAAGGCAGTTTAATTATTTACCAAAATTTGCAGTTTTCTCATGTAGATGGGGAACATAAAAGTATTATTCATGTTACTTACAGGCATCAGTTAGGCAGCCCATAAATCCAGGCAGTTAGTGATCTGTTCGAAGCAGACAAATACGAAAGGGGCTGGAAGTCAGGATTTAAGGGAACTGGGGGAAAGGGGTGTTCAGACACACGCGACTTGTCAGGCAGTTTTCCGTGCCCTTGCTAGGCATGCAAATTTATTTGAATAATGCTAGGTGCACAGCAGCAAACACCAGCCAGCAGGTTGTGAACACTTCCCACCTGATAAATTAATATAAAAAATAAGACGACGAGGAAATACGGGACAGAGCTAAGGCACAGGATTTAAGGCAACCCATGTGTTGATGTCCACACTCTTCCTTCCTAGTTACTTTTCTTCCTCCTCCTCCTCCCATCGGAACAACCTTTATGGACCACACCACGTGCTAAAAACAAAACAAAAAGCAAGCAGCCAGACGCTCTAGGAAGCTGCGGACACGGCCAACCCCAGAGCCCCAGCGTGAGATTTTAAGCAAAACCTGCAAGGCGCCTGCACCTCGGGCCTTTCACCTTGGCACACGCATCACGTGTGGGCTCCTGTTAGGGCTCTGAGCCCACGTCACATTCTTAGGGTGAAAAACTCCACAGACTCAGGGTGCCCGGGCCAGGTCCTGCCCGAGTGGCCGGGGCTCAGCGCCAAGCCCTCCGCAACTTCGCTGGCGGCTCCCGGCACCTCTGCGTGCGGACGGGGAGCTTCACGCCCTGCCGGGGCCTAGCGTTACTTCAGCGCTAATGAGAAATGCGTGGACGTTAATCAAAAGCTTTTCAGTGCTAAACAGCAACTAACTCCCCTGAAAAAAAGCCGCAATATAGCTGACCGACCCCTCGACATGAAACGGGAAGTCTTTACAGTGCTCCTTTGACCTAACCCTTCAGGTTTCCACATCAGCCGAATTCAAAAGAAAGTGGTTACAGCTCCGGTCTCCCACCTTTGTACAGTTTGGATCGCAATAGCTAGTACAGTCCCGCTATATTTTTGACCGATATTTTTGTTATACCACGTCCCTAAAAATTACTGTTTTCCCTAAAAGGACCGTGTGACCTTCCGCTACCACTGAAACTTCCCTTGATTGCTGAAGAGGCAATAAAATCGCTTCAGATTTCAAATCTGAGCAAGTTTTTCCATTGTTTAAATAACCTACCCGGGATTTACAACTAATAACAGAAATATCATTATATTGTTAAATATTTAGTGAGATATTTGGTCCAATACGATTATCCAATTAGTATCAGCAAGTCACTAATTCAGTTAAACTTGCAATCGCAAGCATTTAACGCTCTGAGGAGAGTCTGCTGTACAGCTTTCAAAATGATCCTTTACATATTCCTTATTTAATAAAGAAAAAAATAAAGAGGCTGAAAACAAGCAGTTTAGGTTGACAGAAAAGCAGGACAGACCGTGTGTGAAAATCTGGCATTTTTCAGTGCCCTAGCAGGGGAAATTTTGTTTTGTGCAACTGTTTCAAACTTCAAATGATGCCTGGTAGAAAAAAAAACAATTACTTTTTCCAAGCAGTTGTGGTTTTATCCTAGAGGAAAATCGCACACTATCTGAAGGATCTCTGTGAAACCCTGAGCGGTTCTAACACCAAACAAGAGGAAACAAGCAGCGCTCCCGCTTTTAGTAGCTAGAGATAGGAAAATGTTAAGAACGTAATTGTCCTAATCACCTGTTACAAACCTCAGAAACAAACGGTTAATTTTGCCCTGGACTGCAGCTTGTTTTTAAAAAGCATTACGAGAATTTTTCCGCCGCCTTTACGAAGGCAGAGCTCTGGGAAGAAGCCCCCTCTATCTATCTCCTCGCTGCTAAGTTTGTCAGCGACCCCGTTGTCTAGCATGGGTTTTAAGCAGAGCAACGTGATTTTCCTCCTTCCCCCCCCCCTTTCTTTTCAAATGAAAAAGAAAAAAAATGCTTTGGAAACTTTCAGGACAGAAGCTGGAGAGCTCAGAAGTTCCTCCCTTAGCAGCGCCGAGCAATGCAGAGCAGAGTCCTGCGAACGTGCCCCAAGCATCCAGCTACATTTAGCTTTCAGCCTTTTTATTATCATTGTCAATGAATGGGCCCCAGTCAAATTAAAGCTGCCATTTTAGGTTAAAGACTAGAGAGCCTCTGTTGTGCAACAGCGAGACAAAAACACTCCAAGCGACAGATGCAGCATTCTCATTGGAAAACGATGGATTTCAACTTTTATAAAAAAATAAAAAAATCCCGATCATGCTTTTTAATATGAATTATATATTGATACTCACACATTACCGCAAACTAACGGGATTTATAATTGGGATAAATCAGCTACCCATGCTGCTAAGGTCATAGTCATTAAGATTTTTTTGCCGTCGTTAGAATGGATGATCTGTGAGGAAATGAACAGAAACATTTTTTGTTCAACTTGCTTGTTTGTGTCTCCGCTAGTCCCATATACCACGAGAAAAAAAAAAGGGGGGGGGGAAGCAAGGGCGAGGGGGGGTGGGGGGGAAGGCAAACACATTCTCCCGAAAGCCATCTTCTAGTATAAACACAGCTTGCAATCTGCTTTGATGAAAGTAAGGAAAAAAAAAATCGAGGCGCACATCGACACACAGAAACAAACTTATTGCATTGAGGTTATTCTGATATTCCCCAAGCCAAAAAAAAATATCCAAGGGAGTGGGAAAGCTGCTTGCAAAGGCAAAAATCGCCCCTTTCTGTAGTTGGAAGGCACGCTCGGTACCTTCCCAAACGAAAACAAAGGCGGAAAGTGGGCAAGTACGGGGAGAGTTGCGCGGTGCATCCAGCGATCCCTCAGTAATTCAAAGGGAACTCCCCGGGCATTGCTACTTTTCTTTTGTCCATTGTCTGTTTAAAAAAAAACTAGTTTGGACCCGGGCGGTGTGGGAGAAGTGAGCGGAGGAAACCCAGCTCCGATTCCCAGCCCCTGCCCCGAAGCCGCCCCTTTCCCAGCGCTGCGCCCCCCCCATAAAGAAAAAAAAATATAGGGGAAAAAATAAGAAGCAGAAGAAGAAAAAAAAGGAGGAGGAAGGGAGGCGGGGGGGGCGGCTCGGGGGGGTCCCCCCGCAGCGTGGGAGCGTGTCCCCCCTTCCGTGCCGCTACCGGGCTGGATGCCCGCGATGTAATGATGGCTGCTCCTCGCCTGCAGCTCCTTCTCCCTGAGACTCGCTAACAACCCTGCCCCCCTCCTCCTTCCCCCCCCCGTACACACACACACACGCACACACAGACAGACGCACACACGGCCAGGACGGACGGACACACGGCCGCACGCCCCGTCCGCTTCCCACTTCCAGCGGCTCCCGGCGGGGCGGCGGCGGCAGGGCGCTGCGTGCGCGCCCCCCCCGCGCTTCTCACACACACCAACACACACCGACCCCCCCCTTGCACACGCACACACACACACACGCAGCCGCCACCCCCGGCCTGGCCTCGCACCACCTTTTCCGCTCCCCGTGCGGTAGGGAAAGAGAAGGGAGAAAAGAACCGGGGAAGGGGGGGGGGGGGGGGGGGTGGGAGGGGCCCCCCCCCCCCGTGCGGGCCCCCCCGGGGGTCGCCCCCATTATGCGGCCGCCCCCAGCAGCGGCAGCAGCAGCAGCAGCGCCCCGGCTGGCTCCGGTCCCTTGCCGTCCCCTCCCTCCTTTCTTTCCCCGGCCCTCGCCGCCCCCTCCCGGTGCCACCCTCCCGCCGCCGCCGGGGCAGGACAATCGCGCACACCGGAGCGGCACCGCGTGCTCCTTCCTCCTCCTCCTCTTCCCCGCCCG